>NC_054829.1:51497858-51800888 GCF_018345385.1 Vulpes lagopus | reverse complement strand
TGGAACAGAATAGAAAGCCCAGAAATAGACCCATACAAATATTGTCAACTGATGTTTAACAAAGGACCAAAGGCAATAAAATGAAGAAAGAATAGTCTTTTCAATAAATGATACTGGAACAATATGGGTCTTTATGCAATAAATGAAACCAGACATAGATCTTATACCTTTCAGAAAAAATTAATTCAAAATGGATCATAGAATTATGTGTAAAATATAATATTACAAAACACCTAGAAGGAACATAGAAGAAAATCTATATGACCTTGGGTTTAACAATAAGATTATAGATACAATTTCGAAAGCATCATCCTTAAAATAAAAAAAAATGATGTTAAAAAAGAAAACCATATCTGGGGGCATCACAATGCCAGATTTCAGGTTGTACTACAAAGCTGTGGTCATCAAGACAGTGTGGTACTGGCACAAAAACAGACACATAGATCAGTGGAACAGAATAGAGAATCCAGAAGTGGACCATCAACTGTATGGTCAACTAATATTCGATAAAAGAGGAAAGACTATCCATTGGAAGAAAGACAGTCTCTTCAATAAATGGTGCTGGGGAAAATTAGACATCCACATGCAGAAGAATGAAACTAGACCACTCTCTTTCACCAAACACATAGATAAACTCAAAATGGATGAAAGATCTAAATGTGAGACAGGATTCCATCAAAATCCTAGAGGAGAACACAGGCAACACCCTTTTTGAACTCAGCCACAGTAACTTCTTGCAAGATACATCCACGAAGGCAAAAGAAACAAAAGCAAAAATGAACTATTGGGACTTCATCAAGATAAGAAGCTTTTGCACAGCAAAGGATACAGGCAAAAAAACTAAAAGACAACCTACAGAATGGGAGAATATATTTGCAAATGACATATCAGATAAAGGGCTAGTTTCCAAGATCTATAAAGAACTTATTAAACTCAACACCAAAGAAACAAACAATCCAATCGTGAAATGGGCAAAAGACATGAAGAGAAATCTCACAGAGGAAGACATGGACATGGCCAACATGCACATGAGAAAATGCTCTGCATCACTTGCCATCAGGGAAATACAAATCAAAACCACAATGAGATACCACCTCACACCAGTGAGAATGGGGAAAATTAACAAGGCAGGAAACCACAAATGTTGGAGAGGATGCAGAGGAAAGGGAAGCCTCTTACACTGTTGGTGGGAATGTGAACTGGTGCAGCCACTCTGGAAAACTGTGTGGAGGTTCCTCAAAGAGATAAAAATAGACCTGCCCTATGACTCAGCAATTGCACTGTTGGGGATTTACCCCAAAGATACAGATGCAATGAAACGCCGGGACACCTGCACCCCGATGTTTGTAGCAGCAATGTCCACAATTGCCAAACTATGGAAGGAGCCTCGGTGTCCACCGAAAGATGAATGGATAAAGAAGATGTGGTTTATGTATACAATGGAATATTACTCAGCCATTAGAAACGACAAATACCCACCATTTGCTTCAACGTGGATGGAACTGGAGGGTGTTATGCTGAGTGAAGTAAGTCAGTCGGAGAAGGACAAACAGTGTATGTTCTCATTCATTTGGGGAATATAAATAATAGTGAAAGGGAATATAAGGGAAGGGAGAAGAAGTGTGTGGGAAATATCAGAAAGGGAGACAGAACATAAAGACTCCTAACTCTGGGAAATGAACTAGTGGTGGTGGAACGGAAGAGGGGCGGGGGGTTGGGGTGAATGGGTGGCGGGCACTGGGGGGGCACTTGGCAGCATGAGCACTGGGTGTTATTCTGTATGTTGGTAAATTGAACACCAATAAAAATAAATTTATTATTAAAAAAATGTTAGACTTCATTAAAATTAAAAACTTTTGCTCTCCAAAATACATCAAGAAAAGTTTCAAAAGATAGTCACAGGCTTGGAGAAAATTTTTCAAAATACGTATCTGATAAAGCACTGGTATCCAAAATATACAAAAAGCACTTAAAACTGAAGCATTAGGGGATCCCTGGGTGGCTCAGCAGTTTAGTGCCTGCCTTAGGCCCAGGGCATGATCCTGGAGTCCCGGGATCGAGTCCTGCATCGGGCTCCCTGCATGGAGCCTGCTTCTCCCTCTCCCTGTGTCTCTGCCTCTCTCTCTCTGTGTGTCTCTCATGAATAAATAAATAAAATCTTAAAAAAAAAACTGAAGCATTAAAACCCCACAATTTTTAAAATGGCCAATTGGTCTGAAAAGATATCTCACTCAAGAAGATATGCAGATGGAAAATAAGCACATGACAACTTGCAGGTGACTGCAAATTAAAACAAGATGGCACGCCCACACTGATAAGCCCAGACTGCTTTTAAAGGCAGAAAAGTTGAACTGAGTCACCCAAGAGGAAGCAGACATCTCTGAGAGTGGTAGCAAGTCCTCTAGCTGGAGTGTAATGACCACTGACACAACAGATGCAGAAGCTGTGCCATAAACCAAGGGAGCCCCAGAAAATGTAGATACTTGAGAGTGAATGACTAACCGAGATAACAGTAATCCAAATCTGAACCCTTCTCCTTATTGGGAAGGAAGTCTTTTTGAGCTCCATGGAGGAAAAAGGATGGCATAGGATGAGGGAATGGAGGGAAAACAGGAAGGGCTCCCCTCAAAGCATCAGGTGTAGTGGTGAGTTTGGATACCTTATAGAGGAGAGGGACAGGCCAGCCCTCAATATTTCTATTGTAGTCACTGAGGCAGCTGACAACTTTTAAAGTCCATTATTTGCAGTATGTCACATGACAGTCTGAAGTGTGGTAGCACCAGAACAATGTCTAGTCTCTGAGATTGCTGTCATTAGCATACACGTAAGAATATTGTGGATAACAGACTTGTTATTTGTTTGCATGATGAAGGGGTTATGTTGGTATTACTGGATAAAAAAAAAAGTGGCAGCCACTGAAGGTTATACCCCATTTGATATAATGAGTTCTGTATGTTGACTAATAATCCGGGGCCAAGAGTTCCTCTCCCGTTCTCAAACTGGAGGTTTGCTGGAATTGGGTATATATTCCACTATCAGGGAGATTTCTCTGAGAACATAAATATAAAAAGGGATATCACCATTTTGACTGTAGCCTCTTGAGACAGCTTGCTGTCTTCACATGATTTTATGAGAAACTGGGTGTCAGGGAAAAAACTTCTAACAATGTTTTTGTTATAACGTGTCAAACATGTACTGCTATCATTTCTACTATAATGTGTTAGCTTCTTGTTTGAAGGCTCCACTTCTAATGGAATCACTATAAAGGAATACAATGCCCAAACAAGTCATTTGGGGACATACTTAGAAGCCAGTGATAACTCACAATACCTATACTATTTACCAATTTACCAATCTCTTCAACACAAACCTATCTGAAGCTAGCTGCTCTGATTGTCTTTGGTAATTTACAAGCAGCACACTACTGTATTTTTCTCAGCCTTGACTAAGCTACAAGTATCAATAAGTTAGGGAAATAGAACATGAAGAAGTCAAGGAAGTTTTCAAATGATACAAATTTGAAGTTGAATACTTCAAAACTCTCATTTGCTGTTTTTCATTTGACCTCAGCAGATGGCTAAACAGGTTGAACTGCTTAGATCAAAGACACCAGGATGGACACAGACTTGAATGCTAACTTGCGCTAACCTCAAATGGTCCTATGTCATTCTCCCCTCCCTCCAATGATCACTACAATGACAAAAAAAGGAGAAACAGTCTGCCTCATCTCTAAGGGGGAATGACAGGCCTTGATTGGCTATGTGTGAACCCACCCACACTCATAAATTGTGTTGATAGTTGAGAAGGTATTAATAACCTTCTCTGTTTCCTACTGTATTTCAGATAAAGACAAACTACTCTAGACTCTTAGACTCCTTCAAGCAGAGGTTTGCAATGCAACTCATTTTATTAGTAAGATTTGTCATTCATGACCCGTCCCAGATTTTCCATATGAATCTCACCACTTCACCAAAAGGAAAAGGCAGAAGTTGTATTGTTGTTGATTTTTTCCTATCACTAGTGTTTTTTATCCCATCCACTATTCATTAATGGCTTTCAGTTTTTAAAGAAGGTATTCATATCTTCTTTAGGAAATGCTATCAATATAGTGAATATCACTATACTGAATGTGACTAAGGAGAAAATCACTACTGGCATGTGTTCTGGCACTGCATGACAAGGTTTTGTTCAATTACTATATTTTGTAAACTATTTTAGTACAGCATAACTTCCATATTAAAGTTACTATTCTCCCCAATAATAATTTAAAATGTTAATTAGCATTTTAAAAAAGTTTTCTTCATCCATTCCTTTGGTAAATATTTGTTGGGAACCTACCATGTGCCAATGCTCTTGGTGTTAGAACAGTGAACAAAACAAAGTTCCCACTCTCAGTGGGCTTATATCCAGTGAGAGAAGACAGACAATAAACAAATAAATATGTAATATATCAGATGGTGATGAGTGATATGAACAAAATTAGTTTAAGTAAGAATAGAGGGCTGGAACAGATTTGGGGAGAGATGAAAAGAGCTCGGCTATTTTAGATAAGGTGATAAGGCAAAACCTTAATGATTAGATGATTAGATAGCATTTGAACAAAAATATGAAGGAAATAAGCAACCAGACACCGTGGATTGAGAGGGACAACAGCACATGGGTCTGAGAGGTTGCAAGCAAGAGATAAGATTTGTAGGGATTTATAGGCAATAATAGTAAGAACACTGGATTTTATTTTGACTGAATAAAAAAGTCATTGGAAATTCTAAGCAGAGGATTGGCTTGACTAGACTTAGATTTTTCCAAAGATCATCACGGGGATTGGGGGCAGGGGAGCATGCAGAGATGGAAGTGGAGAAACCAGTCAGGAAATTCTAGAACCAAAACCATTCAAATGAAATATAGCTAGTATTTATGAGACAATTGATAAGAATTATTAGCTTACAAATTTTGCTCTGCATGAGTATTCTGTGTGGTTAGTGATTCACAGAAGAAGAAAGGCCATGTCACAGGATAGGCCCACCAAACTGATCTAAATTGAAAAGGAAAGAAAAATTTCCAATTTTCCTTAAAATGCAATAATATCAAAAAGTCAGGTAAGCAACAAAAGCTACAAATCAAATCAAATTATCATTATGAAGGCCATGCTTACTCCACCTTTCATCTCCCAATGCACAGAGACTAGCTCTAGTTAAGATTACCTCCTATCATTTCCCAGACTTAAAAAACAAAACAAAACAAAAGTCTTTCCCATGGCTGTTGCTTGACTTCTGTTATTTCCTCTTTCTAGAATACCTTTCTAACTCTGTTTCTCTAATTAATGCCCACAACTTCACTCAAATCCCTCTGTAAGACTCATTTCCATCGGTATACTTTCTGTGATTAATGTCACCACATGCCGAGCGCATACCCCCTATTTTGCAAGCATAAGTACTAAGGTGAATGTAATTTGTACAACATTATACATTAGTGAGAGGCAGCAGAGTCAAGTGAAAAAACTGCAGGATGCACAATCAGAAATCAGAATCTTAATCTACCTCAATTGTGTGATCTTATGCAAGACATCTAACCTCTCTGACTTCGCTTTCCTAGTCTATTCAGTGGGGATAAGAATGCCTGCTCCGTGTGTTTGTTGAGAAAATCAATTAGATGATAACAATCACCATTATGTGTTAAGTACTTAGACTCTGGTTCCAGAGCTCACACTCCATCATCACCCGATACTGCTTCTGTATAACATTTATAAAACACCCAGTCCAATGTCTGATACATAGTAGACCTTAACTCAAAAAACAGTTGTCTTTTTGTTTTTGCTTATCTTTTCTAATAGCTGTACTATTTATCAACTCCTTCCAAACAAATGGGCAGTTTGTGACAGGCAGGAACTACAACTTTCCTAGACTTTCCCATTGGGATTGACAAAGTGTACATCATAGGCAATGAATAAACACCTACAGCATAATAAATAAAAGAAAAACACATTTTTAATCAACTAATTAGTGATATATTTACTAAATTGATATGGTTTTCCAAGAGGTAAACACTGACAGTAACAATGCTACAAAAACTTAATCTCATTGGTGAAAGCTTTAATAAGTGCCTACACTTCCTTAAACTCCCATCCCAAAATTGATCAGGTGATTTAGCAGATACAAGTGGACCTTCATGATAAAAAATTACCTGCTGAAGAAATAGTTAAATGAATCTATCATGCAGATGCCTCTAACCTCAACTAATATATCAATGCTTCCCAGAAACCCTGCAGTTTTTTCTTTCTCTTAATATTCCCACCAATAGTTTTTTTCAAATTTTCACCACCTGTGATTTGTCCCTTTAGTTTTAGCAGAGATTTTTCTTCCACATGACAAGGAAATCCAAGTGGACCAGGTAATAATACCTCAATTCCTATCCTCTATATAAATGAGCCTTCCTTCCCCATTCTCCATGAAGGCCAGTGCCCCCTCCTCTGCTTCATCCTCCCTGATGCTACCAGCACTTCTGGCACCTTGTCTCCCCTGTTACTCCCTCCTTCCCTTACCTATGGCCCCATTTCTTACTTTCTGTTTGCCCTTTCTACTAAGCCTACAAACATTCAAATTGCCACTCTCCTACCAAAACCAAAAATCTTTCTCTCTCTCTCTGTCAAATTTCCAGAAATAGAGTCTACATGAGTTGTCTCCATATTCTCCATTTAAAAATTATTGAAGCTGCTCCTGCCAAAAGCACTGATTACATTCTTGTTGCAAACTGTTCTTGCCTTCGACATTTATGTAGCATTAGACATTAACCATTCCTTACTTCTTTAATACTATTCAGCTTTGGTTACTTTTCTGTTTTCTCTGTCTTCATCTCCTATGCAGGCTCTCTTTCTCTCCCAATCTCTACGTTTATGTTTTAGACCTTTTTCTTCCCCCCATCCTACCTACTTTCTTATGGTGATTTCATTTCTTCCATGCATCAATTTCCATCTATGGTAAGGACTGGCAAATCCTATCTCAACTCTGGTCACTGCTGAGCTCCAAACCACAAATCCATCTGCCAATAGGATATAGCAGATAACCAGCCATCTCCAACTCAGTGTATTCAAAAGTGACTTCATTTTCTTCCAGTTCCAAACCCATTCTATTTCCTCTATATGCAATTCTAATAATGAGGCCATATTCTCCCTATCATCCATACCACAAACTGGCAAGTCACCCTTGACTCACTTCATCACAAACCCTAAATTGCAGAGGGAGTATAAGGATTTCAGAGAGCATATGCTTTATTCAGAGATCCTGGCAACCAAGCCTCCTGAGGCAATCATGAGGTAGCCAAGCCAGGAGGAACTCTGCAGGAAACTCAGCAAATTCCCTTCAAAGAGGAGACTTTCTCCTCTACTTATCCTCATGTTTGCTGCAAATTCCATGCCTGCAAGAAGGATTGCCTGTACTTCTTATTCATAGCATTTCCTTCATGGCTCTTGGCACAACTGTAACTGTTTCTGCAGTGATTTGTTTAATATCTATCTCCTTTATTTCACTGAAGGTCCGTACAGGTAACATATCTGACTTGTTGATGCTGTGTGAATTCTCAGTAAGTATCTTTTAAATGAATAAGTATAATCTTCTATTAGTTGTCTCTACTTGACTAATTGTAAATTTCATCTAATGAGTTTTTTATCTCAATTATTGTTACTTAGTTCCATAATCTCCCATAATCTCCATTTTTTCTTTTTCATAATTTTTGTGTCTTTATTGAGAGTTTCTAATTTTTATTTGTCTTAAAATAATTTGTAATTGACTTTTGAAGCATTTTCATTATGGCTGCTTTAAAATCCTTGTCAGACTTCACCAACATCCGATTCATCCTGGTGTTGACACCACTGAATCATCTTTTTTCATTCAAGTTGTCAATCTGTTTTTTATTGTATCCTGGACATTTTGTCTATTATGTTAAGAGACTTGAGTTCCTATTTGAATCTTCTATTTAGCAAGTATTCACCCTGTTCAGGTGTAGCATGTAGCACTAGGCCTATATTTGTGGGCTCTGATACTAATGACTAAGTTTCAAAGTTTTGGAAGTGTTACTTTAGTTAATTTGGTCTATCTGATGCCACAAATGGTGCTACTGAGGAAGTTGAATTTCCCCAAGAGGATCACTGGATATCTCTTAGCAGGAGAAAATTATAGTGTGATCCCCCATTGATGGTTTCTGGTGGCTCTGAGTGGGGAAGAAGAGTCTCCCATGGAGACACACAAGTACCAGGGACCAGGTTGCCTGCTATAGCTGAATCTCCCCTGCAGGATTCATCTGCCCTCTTCAGTATCTCTCTGCAAAAAGAAAGGAAAGAAAGAAAGAAGAAAGAAGAAGAAAGGAAAGGAAAAAGAAAAGAGAAAGGAAAGGAAAAAGAAAAGAAAAGAAAGAAAAGAAAAGAAAAGAAAGAAAAGGAAAAGAAAAGAAAAGGAAAAGAAAAGAATGAAGAAAAGAAAAGAAAGAAAAGAAAAGAAAAGAAAAAAAAGAAAAGAAAAGAAAAGAAAAAGAAAAGAAAAGAAAAGAAAAGAAAAGAAAAGGAAAGAAAAGAAAAGAAAAAGAGAGATAGGCCAACAGGAAAAACAGTGGATACATATTTCTGGTGGGGCTTCCCTGATGTTGTCAGGCTCATCGGACACTGTCAGAGGTACTCCATTTCATCTGGGGCTTGGGGGGAAGAAGAACATACCTGGACTACCTTCCACTGCAGTTCCATGGCCTAGAAATGCTGCTTCTAAACACCATCCTTTATTGGGTAGGGGGGACTCAAGACAACCGGCCACTGTGCTATGCCTCAAATTTGGGTATCCCAAACCAGCTCACCCACTTCTTAACACTTTTCAGAGTTATCTTTGTACTTTCTCCTGTACCATTTCCAGGTTTCTAGTTTTGCTCAACAGGAAAAAGCAAAGGAAATATGGGTCGATGCCAATATATCTACCAAAGGCCTACCATTATTCTAAGTATTTTCTTATCTTTGAGAATATCAAATATCATTGAGTATCCTGATCCTCTCAACTACAAAGTGTGTATGTCTAGTCAGCAGCCATGATCTTCCATTTCTCCAGGTCCTGTTATTGGCCATAGATGTCTATCATGCTTCCCAAGATATGGCCTAAAATACAGTGGCCAAAAATTCACTGTTCAGGAGTGCCTGGGTGGCTCAGTCAGTTAAGTGTCTGCCTTCAGCTCAGGTCATTATCCTGGGGTCCTGGGATCAAACCCTGAATCAGGCTCCCTCCCTCTCTCTCTGCCCCCACTTGTGTTCTATCTCAAATGAAAAAACAAAATATTTTTTTTTACAAAAAAGAAATTAACTGTTCTAAATTAATCTGAGGACTGATATTAAGCATTTGGTTACTATAGACTCTGAAGCTGACTTGCATCAAACTTAATTAAACTGTAAAAGTTAGTGACTAGGTTCTATTCTTTCAGCTGAATGGGATTTTATATTTATCTTTTCAACACAATTTACTGAATGCCAAGTATTTTTCTAGATGATGGTGATAAAGCCATAAATAAAACAAAGACTCATCTTCCATTGGACTTATATTCTAGTAAGGGGGAGATAACTAATAGAGAAATATATCAAATGTTAGGTATTGGAACTAACATGTAAAAGGCAAGGAGACAGAGTATGACTGGAAAGATGTTATTTCATGTTTCACATTTTTTAGGAAATGCTTCACTGAGAACATATCTGTGTGAGCCAAGCAGTTATGGAAGAGATGATTCTGGGTGAAATAAATTCAAAGGCATAGAGGAAAAGGTACAAAGATGTCAGTGTGGCTGGAACAGAGCAATTTTGGAGAAGGCTTGTAAGAAGTGAGGTTGGAAAGTAAAGGGCACTCAACTAGGTAAAAATTTATCCACTTCCTTCTAAGGACATACTATTTTCAGACATTTGGATGTTTGGTGTTTCCAGAGGCTCTCAAACTATTCTGTGGATCACATAACGCTGTGTAGATTCCAGTAGGCTTACGGTACAGTTCTAGGATCTATATTCTTTCTGTAATCTGTCAGTGATTCTAATGCATAGACTACTTTGATTACCCTAGGCCTAAACTGTACAATGGAGTAACCACTGGCCACATACACCTAATACCACCGAGGAATTGAATTTTAAATTTTACTTAATTTTACTTAACTTAAGTTTTTAAAACTGATACTCAGAGTTCACTTATCAAGAAGCTTTTCTGTATATTTGGAACAATTTTGCATATGTAAATCTATCTGTTCAACTGTTTAAAAGGAGATCAAGTATTTCAACAAAAAAGTAGCATCCAAAGTGAGATGTGCTATAAGTACAGAATATACACCAGATTTCAAAGACATAGCATTAAAAGGGATGAAAAAAAATTCCATAAATAACTTTATATTGGTTACATGTTAAAATATTTTGGATATACAAAACATATTATTTAAAATTATATATTAAATACACATAAATAATATAGAAATTAATTTTACTTGTTTCTTCTTATTTTTTAAAATATTTTATTTATTTATTCATGAAAGACAGAGAGAGAGGCAGAGACATAGACAGGGAGAAGCAGGCTCCCTGTGAGGAGCCTGATGTGAAACTCTATCTCTGGACACGGGATCAAACCCTGAGCCAAAGGCAGACGCTCAAACCATTGAGCCACCCAGGTACCCCTGTTTCTTTTTATTTTTATGTGGCTAGTTACATTTTTTATTAAATGTTACATATGATTAGCATTATATTTCAAGTAGACAGCAATGCCTTAGATTAAGAGTTTACCAATGTTTTTATCTCTGTACTGACTCCTAAAATAAAATTGTGAGGCTAGGGGAGGAGTAAAGTATTAATAGAAGAATTAATTTGAGTTTCCCTCAGGTAATTGATTGATATTATAAACATAGTATCAACTTATAATAGAAGCATTTTAAGAATCAATCCTAGAATTGAACCAATTCCTAGACCATTGAAAGGACTGAATTTCTGTTTTTCTCAATATTTGGCATTCAGTAGACAGACCAACTACTTTATTATTGTTTTAAACTAGTATAGGGAGGTAAATGGGCCTCAAGGGCCATAGTCTGTTAATAACCTATATTATTTCTTTTTATTTTCTGTATTTTCTGATGTTTTGACATCTGGGGCCTTGCTAATCTTGGAAAGACTACTCCCCCCAGGGCTAGCTAATTCCTAGAGGTCATAAAGAACTGGTCCAGGAGTGTGCCATTTGCTTACAAATAAACCAATTCAGAACCCACTCACTCTCAACCTCCTTTTGTGGGCTTTTACATTCAGGGTCAACTATCCCTCTAATCACATTAGGGCAAGATATCAGACTGAAAGAAGTGATGGTCCCTACACCTCAGAGCCCACTGAAATTATTTAAACTAACCAATCTTAAACTTGCCTATCCTGCCTCATCCATTCCTTCCCCTGAAAACCATAATTGCTTCCCAATGGTGTCCTGTATGAACCCTCCTCTCAAGTAATGTAACAAATTATCACCCCATCTGTTAGCTTCACCATATGTGAATAATAATTTAAAAAAAAACCTACATTTTGAATCATAGACCCTTGTCAGATTTCTGCTGTGAGTAGAAATCATGCCTAGTTGTGATCATATAAATGGGCAACATGATGTAATCTTGTTTCTGGGTGATTTATAGCAAAAGGTCTTAGATTTGTGGTTGGTCTTATAAACTTTATTTTCATTCTAGATTGTAAGCTTTTGGAAGATTTGGGCCATCTTTAACATGTATTCATATGCACCCAAATCCTCAGTATCCCTCAGTACTAAAGTATCCTACATATTACAGGTTCAAATATATGAGGCTGTTAAGATTAAATACTCAGTAGAGACCAGAATTGAGAATTCCCTGAGCAAGCAAAACCACTTAAGCCACATAGGCGAAACTAAATCTATCTTGTTTTATGAACATAAGCAAAACAACCTAGGTTATTTCTTAGAAATGCCTCTGAAAATCATAAAAGAAACCCAAGTCCTCTTCCTAAAAATGGAATGAGATAAGCACTTTCAACCAATCCCCTGTTGTCTGGAAACCCCTGTTATAACCAGTCATTATAAAGTAAACAACGTCTTTTTACTTTATAAGCCATCTGGTAAATCCATGCCCCTGAACCTCATATCAATTTTTATTTTTGAAGGCTCTCAAGTTTGTGAACTAATCTTATATCTACAATAAGCTACTACTAAGAACTATTGATTGATTTGGTGGTTCTCCTTTTGCTATTTCTGGATTTTTGACAAGACTAACTAAGCTAGTTAGCCAAACAAATGATATAATTACCAATTTCTTTGATATGCTTATTTTCTTTTCATTCTGGCACCCTCATTTACTAAAAAGTAAATAACAAATGAACTCAAGATTAGACCAGAGGTGATTACCTAAATTAACCTTGACTTGAACAACCAAAAAAATTGCTATGATTAAGGTTTTTTTCCTGTAATATCGTCACTCTTCAAAAAAATTTTATGTGACTAATATACTTTGTTTCAGCTACCAATTTGAGTTGTACAATTAAAATTGAATTGTGCTCTGACAGGGCAAATCACATTAGAAAATATAACACCATGTTGCTGAATATTCTAAAACCTCTGGATTTCTAATTTATATATATTCCATTTAATTATGTTTTCTAATATTTAACAATATGTCTTATACTATGGTTATTAACCCTTTTGAGTGTCATAGACCCCTTGAAGAATGAGATTTAAAAACCGTAGAATCTTTCACAAGAGGGAAAAATGCATAAATACACACAAATATAGAATTAGGATTGTATAATTTTGGTAGGTTCATACATATGGTGAAGCCCATTGAGGAATTCTGTAGGAGTCAATGTTCTCAAGCTAAAAACCCTTATCTTAAAGATAGGACTAGTTAACTATATTTTCAATCATTAGTGCAAAAAAATTCTGGTTATAATTTCATATTTGATTAAGGTAATGGACTGGATATCTATTAAAGAACCAAAAGAGAATAGAAGTATGAAATTTTTTTCTGCCAGATTCTCCTTGCTGGGTGGATTAAATATGCCCACGTTCTTATATAAGAATTTATATTATATGTTGCAACACTAAGGTAATAGCTCTATGTTTTAAGGACATACGAAAGCATAGCTGTTTCCGTGATTGACATGGCACACATACAGCTGTTTTCATAATAGACATAGGTGCGTGAATGCTTGTGCACATACACACACATGCACACACATCCTTGATCCAGAACCACATCCTTAAATTTTCCAGTTTAATCTTATACCATTTGTAGCCTTCAAAAACTTTTAAAAGATAAACAAATAAAATTATAAAATGGCAATAAAAGATTTAACATGGGTTATTTCCCAGGTATCAAATATTTTTGGTCCAAATAAAGTTACATTCTCAAAGTTGTATTTGATATAAATTGTATCACTTATTTCAAATTCCTCAATCCAGACTTAAAAAGCTTAAAATTAAGCTCATAGAAAATCTAATGAAACAAACATATAAACTCAAAAAAAGTGAAGTGTATATATATACACACTTTATACAATATATACTATGTATATATACTTCCTTTGCCCCTATAGATGTTATATTTAACATACACATACACACACAGGCAAACAAATATACACACATAGAGTATATAAGGAACTGCAGGCTCCCAATTCATGAAACAACCAGATTCTGAGATCATAATCAGAAAGTAGCACCCTCTGGGTTTGAGACAAAACATCAGTAAATAATGGATTAGAGTGGTCAGATTAAAGACTGATACACTGTACTTGGCAATGTTCATAAGGCAAAATTCTTCTAGAAATGTTTTGTTTTGTTTTGCTAAGAAATGGTTTCTAAGGAAAGAATCAAAGATACAAGTAACAGATACTTAAACAGAGGCTTTCAGTAGAGTATTATCTATACAATTGATATTTGGGAAGAATCTAAATATCCACCAATAGGATGTAGTAAATTATGTTATCCCTATATAATAGAATAATATTCAATTGTAAACAATTATAGAAGAATATTCGTTGCCATAGGAAAATACACTATTCATAACACAAGTCAGTGCATAAAATAGTATGTTCAACATATCAGCATTTTTGTAAGAATGACTACGTAAGAGAATATTCCCAATTGCTAATATGTTTTAGAGTCTTAAATTTTCTTAGTTTACCATTACCCTGTGTTCTTGCATCAAACTTAGGTTTTCTGAGTAATATAAAAAATAATAGTAAATTATATTTTTAAATGTAGTTGTACACTAACAAATTATTTTTTCTAATGAAAATAAGGCATAATTTCTTAAATATAAAGAATACATTTTCTCTAAAATGTCATCAAAATATCCAAAGTTTAACTACTGTTGAAGTAAACTATGACAATAATATCCAGTGTGTCCAGAAAATATTTTCAGAACAGAAGTATGGTAGTTTGTATAAAGCTGGGGAGAAAAAGAGAGCTAGAGATAACCATTTTATGAGTGGTTCACCAGGGCTGTGCAAAAGACAGTATCTGAGAAGCCAGGGTGAGCCCGGCAATAGGACACAACATTGGAGGAAGGTCATCAGCCTCCACATCAGCCAATCCAGATTAAATGTCCTGCAAAACCACACAAGTCCCTTTGCTCCCTGAGCACACTTCTGATTAATCATTTGATTGTCCTTGTATCTTGACAGAAGAAAATATGGGCCCATGAGATAAGAGAATGATGATGGTCCCCAGGAAAGTAATATTCCCCCATAGTACCCCCACACACCCCAGTTACAAGTTACATATAAGCCATTTTCCTGTAAGTTTATTTTTATACCACATAATTATTCTGTATTTCTATGATTACCCATAAATGAACAGGAAACAAAAAACAAGTTTCTGAACCAGAAAAATTAACCACTAAGTTAATTAACCACTAATTAACCACTAACTAACCACTTTTTTTTTTAAGTTAGAGAAACTTGTTATTAAATTTAATTTTCTTTAAATACATACCTTTGCCCCACCCTCACCTGCTCCAGGTGGGGGCGAGGACACCCCCCTCCCTCCATTCAGGGGCTCCCACATATAAAGCCTGAGATGGTGAGGAGAAAGTATAAAAATACTATTTACAAAGGGGAAGAAGGTACCTGTTGCTGCCCTAACCTTCAGACACCCCTAACCCCAGGCCCCTTGCTCCTTTAGAAAAAAGCCTTTAGGAATTCATCTGGATATAGAACAAGCCCTTCCTCTAGGGGGGGCACTCAAAGACAAGCATCTGTATAGTTCTCAGAAAACCCAGTGTTTTTCCCTGTTTCCATGTCATTACAAAGTCGTGTGTATGTGCGTAGACACACCAGTCAGGTTAACCTGGAGAGCTGGCCTCTGTTTTCCAAAAGCTCTAAACATTTCAGCTGAAAGCTGGCAGCTCATTTTACAAATCCCTGATACCTTAGCATTTTTTCCAAGCCCTAAGTTGTCCTCTTTGCCATTTGGTTTGACTGATGACAAGAACTGTAAATACAAATAGTATAGCTCCAGCAAGAATAATTTTTTTTATAAATTTTTAGTTAGATAAAAATATGTAGAGGATATTTCTTAGGGCTTCATGTGTGAATCTCATGAGTTTGATGATGTATGGGAGAGCAGATATTAGCCTGTGTACAGAGGACCTCCCCTGTGACATATCAAGATATCCTTATCTATATCCAAGAGACAAGGTTATTCTAATGCTTAAGTTGAGATAGTATACATTTGTGACTTAAATTCGTAATAGATTAAAGACACCTTAGGGAGAAATATTTTGATTTCTAGGACTGGTACATATCACGGTAATTAAAGAACCTCAGGCCCCACCTCTACTTCCAATATTGAAGAAAGGAAACCTTTAAGAAGATGGCCTCCTCTGGTGGACAGTAGCCTGAGCACTTTACTAGGTACTGTTACACAGCTAGGGGTAAGGTTTTCACAAATTCCATCTTGATTGGATGATATGAGTACTTAGCATTCATATCTCCACACTAAAATCAAACTATTCAACAACAAATTGACACAGCCTGAACAATTGCAACAGCCCTTTACTGGACTTCTGCTTCTATGCTTATATTCCTCCAGCCTATCCTCTACACTGTCACCATCATCTTTTTAATCACACACACCAAACATATCCCTCTTCTTAAGATTTTTATGGCTCTGCCACTAAACACAATCTTACAGAACACAATATAAATTCTTTGACATGATAGATAAGACTTCTCATTATCTGGTCATTGATATACATGTACATAATGCCCTGACCACCCGTAATACCACACATACATATCCCTACCTTATAGACAAGCATCTGTATAGTTCTCAGAAAACCCAGTGTTTTTCCCTGTTTCCATGTCATTGCCAACTTTTTCTCTCTCCATCCCTTCCCATTAATCTGCCTAGCATACCTGTATTCATTATTTTTTTTAAGTTTATTTATTTATTTATTTATTTATTTATTTATTTATTTATTTGACATTTATTTATTTGACAGAGTGAGTTAACAAGCAAAGGAAGTAGCAGAGGGAGCGGGAGAAACATGGTCTCCACTGAACAGGGAGCCTGATTCAGGGCTCCATTCCAGGTAGCTGAGATCAGAACCTGAGCCAAAGGCAGATGGTTAAACAACCATCGGTTAAACAACCGAGCCACCCAGGCATCCTCATATTCATTCTTCAACTCAAATTCTTTCTTCATTGACTCCTCTAACTTCTTGAGGAAGACTTAAAGTGCAGTTTTCCCTTTTTCTCTTAACTTGGTACCTAATTCAATTAAAACAGCTTTCATATTACCTTATAATTGTTTCATGTCTGTTAACTTGCTAAATCCTTCTCTGATCACAGTTCTTGCACCAGCAGCAGCAGCAGCAGCAGCAGCAGCATCACTTAGAAACTTGCTGGAGATGCCAACTTTTGGGATCTACTCCTAGATTTTTTGAATCAAAAATTGGGAAGAGCCCAGCAATCTGTATTTTTAACAAGACCTCCAGATAATTCTGGTGCTTATTAAAGTTTGATATCCACTTCTTTGGTCAACATGTCAGGAATCGATGTTAAGTGACATATAACAAAAACTCAATGAACAGTGGCTTAATGGGGGAGGCTGGGACAGGTATTTTTGTAAATAAGATGAAACGGGGAGGCAGGAAGCCCAAGGTAGCTCAAAAAGTTAGTAAGGACCGAAGTCCTGTGTAGCTCCCTGCTCCAAAATCCTTAATAGGTAATGTTCATCTCTAGACTCACAAAACAACTGCTTGCCAGATGGGTCTCTTCCTTTTACTGATGAAACTATAACTTCTCCCAGAAGCCCACTGTATCTACACAGTATCATATATCTACATGCATTTGCACAATGAATGTACACAAACTATAATGTTAAAGTTGCATTTAATTGATTATTTTGACCATATACATATACTACTACTTACAATTAACAGGGCACTTTCATATGTTATTTCAATTAATCTTTAGTGGATGCTCACATCTCCTTTATGAGCAAAGACTGGATCATAATTCACCTTTCTATTCTCGGTTCCCAATAGTATGACTGGAATAAGGTACATTTTTAAGGAATATTTGTTGACCAAATAAGGAATAAAGATATAGAAACATAAAATAGCTATGTGGTGTATTTGGGGAACAAAAGATGTCATGTAAAAAAGTAACATAATCACTAACATTAATATCACCTGGCAGATTTACTCACCATGCTGAGTAAAGCAATTATACCACTTTTCTCCACCTGCACAGCATCTCAGACATCTAAGGGAGAACAAATAAATAAATTCATATGTAAGGAAGAAGAGCTATTTATTTAATTAAAAGGATGATGTTAAAGCAGGTCTAATTTTTCTGCCAGAATTGACAACAATTTTGGCTATTTATGAGCTCTGTTTTATAATGTAAAGCACATTAAACTCTGAGCCTTGAAACTTGAATCCTCCCTGCTTTGCCACTACTAATTAGCTAAGTGAAATTGAAGAACTCATTTAACCCCTCTGGCTTCAATTTTCTCTCATATAAAATGAAGAGCTAAGACCAAGAGCAGTTCTAAAATTATTTGAAGTGCTCAAAGATCTCATACATTTTTACAGCTTCATTTTTTGATTAACATGATTATATAAAATCACTTTTGCCTACCACTTAATGAAAATCACCAGAGAGGCACAGGATCTATAATGGTTCTGGGGTTTCGTAGTTTACAGAATCTTATTTTTCTATTCAACTTTTCAAGAACAGGTCACATTTGAATACAAATTTATTGTGTGTAATTTAAAGTTATTTCTTCAGCTTTGGTTTTCAAAAAATAATCTATGGAAAATTGCAGTTGATAAAAGTGGCATCTGTTTTTATCCTTTGTACTTTATGAGAAACTTTCTGAGGGAAGCATAAGCACATGCTGTCACGGTGACTATTTACAAGTATCATAAAGCTGCTGAGTGCCTAGGATATATAAAACCCTAATCCTGAGTCTTTCAGGGAATCAATGGAGTACAATTTCAGTTCTCATGGAATGTGTAATCTCTTTTGCTGTACCTTTTGATTCTAATTTGCACATTAAAATTAGCCACACAATAATCCATGTAAATTGTTGAGAAGATTGAAACAATTCGGGTCAGGTAATATCTTGAGAATAATACACATGTATATGACTACTGTATGGTATCATAACTGTCTGATGTGCATATTTTGTGTTATATTTCTCTCTCAGTAGAGAGAGATATACTGTTTACTGTCTACAGTAAACAGATGGAATCTGAAGCCATGGGAGAGGATATGAATGTATATGTAGAGAACAGAGAGAGGGGAAAAGGGAAGAAAAAGAGAAACCATTCTAGATTCCTACAGATCATGAAATAACCTCACAGGAGCCTGTAAACATGCCTGAGAAGAAATATTCAGAGAGGAAAAAGAAAGCAAGAGAGATTGGTGGCATGGAAGCCATGAGAGAAAATGAGAGAAGCGAGCTAGTGTTACAGACAGGAAAGGAATGAAAATACTTACAACAGACTACTTGATTAGAAAGCCCTTGGGGCCCCTGGGAAGAATTGTCTCAAATTTTGAATTACAGTAGGTTGAGATTTAAACTAATGGTGAAGAGAGATGATGAGAGAGAACAGAGAGCTTAAAGTTGAATGAAAGTGTTTCAGGGAAAGTAAAATTAATATTTTGGGAGGGAAAAACTTTAGCCTTATTTTTAAACTGTGGTAAAGAAACCAATAAAAGGCAGGGGTGGTGGTGGAAATGAAGCTAAGAAAGAGGAAATATTTAATGGGATCAAGCTTGAAATAGAAACTCTCCTTTAGGAGAGGAGCAGAGGTATTTGATTCTGTAAGTGCATTTAGAGATGGAAAGGAGGTGGGACAGAAGGCTCATAATTGATATTTGCTCACTGAGAAAAGTAGCTAGTGCTGAGAGCAAGTAACCCAATATGGAATTAGGAACTTTGAAAGTTATGCACCTAAAACTAATGCAACATTGTATGTTAGCTATACCCAAGTAAAATATTTTTTTTAAAAAAGCAATAAAGGCTTAGAGCAGCTGGGAAATGAAAAAGGAAAAGAAATAAAGATGAACAGAACGAAAGAGCAACATAGCACTACTCTGAATAATAATGTGTTATGTTTCATAACAATATGACATATTCAAAAGTATGTGAACAGATTTGAATAACAATTTATATCATTTGAAAATGAAGCCCAAAAAAGAAAAGAGAAAAAAAGAATATATATAGATAAATAAAATAAAAATGGAGTCCAATAGGTAAGTAGGTGACTGCTGTGGGTCAGTTGAAAGAGATGCAGACTAGGTTAATGGAAATTCAAGAAAAGCTACACAACACAATGCAGACAGGAGATAAATGCACAATAACTTGTGGCAACTTTGGAAGCCCTTACTTCTCAGAGCAGTCAGTCTAGAGTTAGATGAGAGCCTTGTCCCCAGTCTCCCCCAAGGAAAAGAAATAGGATTGAGAATGAAAAGAGGACTAGTTGAGGTTAAGGGTTTTGACATTTAGAGAGGCATGCTTCAGTTTTTCTTCACACATTGAAAGAATCAGAGACAAGAGAATCCAAGGGTGACACTAGAAAATACCTTTCTAAAGGACTGATTTTCTCCAGTAGAAATTATATAATGTTTTCCAGGTAATTAGCTTTAGAAGGTCACTTTAGTAGATCCAACAACTGTAAACAAATTATTTTGGAGTGATGCTTTAAATTATGTATTGGCAAATACTTGCTTTTCAAGTGTACTAAGTTTAATAGATTTTAGGGGAATGTTTGCTTCAGGATGATATAATAAATGCCACTAGTAGGTTTGCTGCTTGAAATGCACATCACAAAAAAAGTATGTGCCTAAATTATATGAATTATTAGAAAGTACAGTTTACATATACTTAGTTGAGTAGCTCCCTTTGTAGCCTATGATATGGCCTCTAGCACTATGTGAAAAGACATCAGTTACTACAATAAAAGCCTCAGCTACTACAATAAAAGCTCTGATAGAAATAAGTTTGGTGTCCCAGTCACAGGAGTCTGTCAGTGAAGAGCTACAGTCCACGGGTCCTACCACTGCTCAGGAAGAAATCAAATAACTAGCATCTCCAAGCCTCAGACCTCCAGGATCATTATTCTCTGCTTCTCTCTGCACAAACAGCAATCACATGGTAAAAATGTGTTTTTGAAAAAAAGAAAATAAAAACTTCCAAAAACATCTCAAAAAAAATTAGCCAAACTAGGAATAAAAGAAAAGCTCTTCATAAAAATATAGTAGTATGTTTCACCTATAGTAAGGAATATGAATAAAACCAGTGTTGGTGAGTGTGCTGTGAAAAGAAGTCTCTTTCAGAGTTGGTGAGAGTGTAAATTAATATTCTTATTGAAAAAAAGTGGAAGTATATATCAAGAGCCTACAATGACTATATATATATTAACTCATGATTAACTCAGACATTTATGCTAAGATGAAAATAGATTTACATAAGAAAGTTTTGAAAAGACAGTTCATTAATAGAAATATAATATATAAATACATAAACAACGCAAATATCCAACAACAGTGCTGTTGTTCTACAAATTTTGATGTGTCTATGTAACTGGCATATTATACAGCTATTTAATATTATTGTTTTTTTCCAAAAATATCTAATATCCTAATATCTAATATGTTAGAAAATTGCCACAACTAGACAAAAAATTCTGTGAAGTACTTGCATTAAGGTGTTTGGGAGGGGGCATGAATATAAAAATTTAATACTAAGCACAAAGAAGCTTTTCCTTGTGCTTTCCTTTCCTCCATCAGCCCTATGGAGATAAAAGGTATTTGTTGTCTGACTCAAAAAGTCAAATCTAGCTAGCTTTTAAAAGACCTCTCCCAGGACTTCATTCCTTACTTTGGTGAATTTGACTTGTCCAACCTCCTGCCACTTTTTTGAAGGATTAGAGATCAGATGGTGTTGGCACACACCATAAGTAGAGGATCTTTCACAAACAGAAAGTCATACAAACTGAACTCATAAAACTATGATATAATCCAGATTCAGCTTCATAAATTCACAACAAGAAATAAAAATCACAGAAATCAGGATAGTTGGAAGTCCATGTGACAGGGCGTACCTACATGACAAGGTAGATGATAAGCAGAAGATTTGTGGATGAGCCTAAAATCTGAAGAGGAAACCAGATGAATAAAATATTTAATGGCATTAGGGGAAAACAGCCTGATGCAAGACTCTAACCACGGGGTTATGGTCATTCCAATAGGACTAGAATATTTGACTATAGCTCCCTTCCTTTATCTCTAAGCCAGAAATGGCCTTGCTTTGTCAGAGTGTGCCTGAGACAGGAAGCTAGAGGGATTTCCATCTCCTAGATGAGGGGAGCCTTCATACAAGGCATAGGCTTACAGAATATGGATAAAACAAAGACAGCTTTCATGACCCAGTAGGAAAGAAAAGGACGCCTAGCTGAAGAGGAGAGATAAGGGTTATAGTTTGTCATTGCTGCAGAAAGGGTCTTGTATGCAGAGACAGCAGTCTGGAAGGCAGATTTATCCCCATGGTCCACCAGAGTTTGAGGAGACCAACTCCCTTTGTGTCTGGCAGGAGCTATACAGCAGCACTTACATGAACCATCTCAGCCTGCTGCCAAGGGGCTATAAGGGCAGGATGTATCGTCCCATTCGTTGCCTTCAGCTGTCCCGAAGAGACAGACTTTGCACTTGGCTGGCTGGCTGGCTGGAAGCCTCCCTCTCACTGCCAAGCCAGAGGCAGGCACTGAATCATATCAAGCACAACTGGGTGCTTAAGTTTGGCAGCCCAGGTTTTTGATTAACTCATGTGATATTGCCAATACTGGACCATTGTGACCAATAATATGGCAACTTTGTACAGTTGAACCTGTATATCAAAGTTGGCCATAAAATTGAAGATTCCATACTCCCCCACCAAAAAGAAGCATCCATCTCTTTATTGTTTTATTTGTTTAAAGATTTTACTTATTTATTTATTCATGAGAGGCACACAGAGAGAAAGAGAGGCAGAGACACAGGCGGAGGGAGAAGCAGGCTTCCATGCAGGGAGCCCAACGTGGGACTCGATCCCGGGTCTCTAGGATCACACCCTGAGCTGAAGGCAGCCAGCACTAAACTGCTGAGCCACCAGGGCTGCCCACAGCAATCTCTTTAAAGAACATAGTCAAATCAAATGTAGATTTTAAGCAGAGCAAAGGAAACTAAATCTAACTGCTCTAGAGAAAGTCAATCAGCCAAACTTCCACTGCAGTCTTGACCTACTTTACAGGACTATCTGGTGACCAATAAAATGAAGAAAAAACAAACAAACAAAAAAAGATTTTCTCTTCAGGCATTAAATCCCTAAAGGGACCTTTTCTGAGGACTCCTACCAAAACAGAGAGGAATGCTGGGATAAGTTATCAGACTAAGATTCACTCTCTCCTGGGAGTGTTTTAATAGGCAACACCAATATTTACCTTGTAGCCCTTCTTTTTCTATACCTCAATGGCTAACAAAACCCATATATGACTGGCATAGTATTTTTTTAAATTGTATTAATCCATGCAAAAAGTTATAGTACAGACTTTTGCCCCAGAAAATTAGTCTTTGTTTTTGAGACAATTTGTATATCTCTATTCCGATGTATTGATTTTGAAGTCAAACTGTGAAAACAATCTTATCTCCCGGTTCTCAGAGGATTCATCAGTGTAGCGCCTTTGTCAAGTAATAAAAGTAACATATTACTTACTGAGTTCTTATTTCATGGCCAGCATTGTTGCCTTTTCCATGCTTTAACTCATTTAATTTCCATATTGGTATTCCAACTGGGACAATCAGGACGTAAACCTATGAAGTTCCACCAGTAGTTCCCTTCTTAACCACCATTATACTAAAAAATTTTTAGGATTTTTATTTATTTGACAAAGATAGAGCACAAGCAGGAGAGGGGCAAAGGGAGAGGAAGAAGCAAATGCCCAACTGAGCAGGGAGCCCAATGAGGGGCTCAATCCCACGACCCTGAGATCATGACCTAAGCCGAAGGCAGATACTTAATGGACTGAGCCACCCAGGTGCCCCAAGGAAAACTTTTTTAAAAGTTAACTTTTTAATTATTTGTCTCTCTTTACTCCAAATCAAAGTCCCTTAAGGGCAGGGGCTTCAGCTTTTTTGGTCACTGCTGTACCTCTAATGCCTAGAAGAGACGGAGAAAGCACTCATTAATATAATGACCATCCTTTTGTCTCTTTCTATTTTCTGTTTTATTTCTTTTCAGAAAAAAAATATTTTCATTATTTGTACAATAAATGGTCAACCTATCCATGAATATTTGTTGAATGAATAAATTATCTAAAAATTTTTGACATTTTAATTGTTCATATACTGACATGTTCTGTACCATCTCCCCAAAACCCATCAATTCCAGGGGCACTACATAAATAGAAATCAATGTCTACAAAAGCAAGCAAAAAGCAGTTGAAGAGGGGACCCTGAGACTTAACTCTAACTCAGTGGGACAGAGTTCACAAAGAGCAAGCCAACAAGCTCCGTCCTCTCCCCAAGCTTTAGACATTGGTGGAGTCTGATGATGCTGACTGAGGAATGTCTATCCCCTGCAAGTCACCATCTCATCAGACCTCAAAGTGTGGATGCCACATACTACAAGGTCAACTGTGGTTAGTAGGATCTCATACAATGAGGAAAGAAATTTATTAAGAATATGTTACAACAAAACATATGTTACTTATATGAGATTACAGGCTAAGAGAAAGAATATTTAAAATGCTATGATCAGTAAAATATGGAGAAAGAATTACATGGCTGCAAACATAATTGAGATAAGGAAGATCCATGTACCTTTATTTGCAGATAAAGTAGTAGCTGAATTTGGTGGGGCAAAGTTCTCTACAAATATTAAAATGCACATAAACTCTACAGGTTACAAGTCTAGCAAGAACCCCCTTACTCATGTTGTCATAATTAGACAATTTTTATGGAAATGAAAGGAACAGTAATCAGGGATACAGCAGCATGAGTTCTAGCCAGCTCAACCTTCAAAAACTGTTGGAAAAGAGATATGGAAGTATTTAATTTTTTTTTTTTTAAATTTATTTATGATAGTCACAGAGAGAAAGAGAGGCAGAGACATAGGCAGAGGGCGAAGCAGGCTCCATGCACCGGGAGCCTGATGTGGGATTCGATCCCGGGTCTCTAGGATCGCGCCCTGGGCCAAAGGCAGGCGCCAAACCACTGCGCCACCCAGGGATCCCTGGAAGTATTTAAGACAGCGCGATATCAGAGTGGATGTTTTTGGCTGCTGTATATAATTGAATGAGCCCTTATTCTGAGGATTCTTAAATGATGCAAATTATTGCATTCACTGACTTCACTGTTGGACTAAATAAATTTTTCAAGTGGTTGATACCACACAGTTGGAAATTCTAGGACTGGTAAAACTCACCTTCCTGTTCTGGTGGGGTTTGTTTGTTTGTTTGTTTGTTTGTTTGTTTTAATTTGAACAGCCCAATGGCTTGATCCTTAACCTGACTGCTGTCATCAAGAAAAGTTTAGCTAACCAAAGGCTTCAAAGAATTGGCAAAATACAACCTGCTGGCCAATTGTTTGTTTTTGTAAATGTTTATTGAAACACATTCATAGGGATGCCTGGGTGGCTCAGTGGTTGAGCACCTGCCTTTGGTTCAGGTCACGATCCCGGGGTCCTGGGATCGAGTCCTGCATCGGGCTCCCTGTGAGGAGCCTACTTCTCTCTCTGCTTATGTCACCGCCTCTCTCTCTGTCTGTCATGAGTAAATAAATAAAATCTTAAAAAAAAAACAACACACACACGCACATTCACATACATTAGCTTACATATTATCTATGCTGTTTTCACATTACAAAGGCGAAGTTAAGTAGTTGAGACAGACAGTGTCATATGGCCCACAAAACTAAAAATATTTACCATCTGACATTTTATAGAAAAATTTTGCTGACCTCCTGGATAAAACGAGGACAGAAGATTTATTGTTAGATTCCTATGAAAGTCTGTCATGACATACTTAAGGGATTCTCTTTCCAATGTTTAAGTTGCTTTTTGGTGATGTGATAAATATTTTGAAAGATATTTTTAATTTCTCCAGACTCTAGACCCAGGCACCATCCTTGCTGATGTATGGTAAGTGGTAGGCTAATGATCTGAAAGAATCAGTTCACCTAATAATCATTGGAGAAAATCTAACTCATCTCAGAATAAAGTTCCATAAAGTATAGTGATTATACTGTTTAGTATTCTATCAAACTGCTGAATTTTATAGGACTCTCATAAAACTTTAATCTTCTTCCAATGCTGTAATCAGATGAACAAAGCCATATATTAACACAAAACATTTCTGATTATATGACAAATTAATATTTTAAAAACATATGTTCAATCTATAACCTGAAAGAAACAAGATCATATATGGTTGATGGCTGTAGTTAAATCTGTCATAAACTACATTATTCTTTTTAAATCTCAATAAAATTTCACTGACAAAAATGGTTTATGCTCAGCCATTAATGTGAACAGGCAGTATGAGTCAACTATAACATATTAAACAAATCACAGCTGCAAACTGTTTATTAAGTAATTTATTTCATGCCATGTTTATGCATTACTCATCAAGACATTTTTACCTCATGAAATGATATTTTAATTTCTTTTATTTGAATGAATATATATAGGTTTAAAGTTTCATAATTCTTCATTTCTGTCATAGAAGAAGAAAGACTTTAATCTTACTAGATTGCTCAATATAAATAAAACATTTAGAAATATGAAGATTTGCATTTTTTATAATAAGGAAAATGTCATTTTCAAATAGGTTCTTCAAAGAACAATACAGAAACAAAGAGATTATTTTATCTCATTTAAACATAGTGTATTCAACTAACTGACAAGATAGGACCTTGTCTTTGCTCACCATGCAGCACATCCAGACTTCTTATAGTTTATTAAAAAGCAGCACTCTGAAAGGGATGGTTCTTACATAGTTATAGTTTTCTTTGGTTGACTGGAATCAACTTATATAGATGGGAAGAATGCATTCAATATTTTTAACAAAAACTGGAGGAGTTGTTTAATTGACAAGGTTCAAATAATTATAAAGATTCATCAATGACTAGACACTCTGAGTAAGATCTTACACATTTTTCTCTGAAGTAAATAAGCACAAGTTTTCTAAATACAACATAGAATAAAGATTTAATATAAGCTGATGAAAATGTTTAACCCACTGAGTGAAAGAGTAGTCTTGACTCTGGTTGTACCCTCTCACTGAACTTCCTCTTCTGAGTATCCTACACAATGTTCTACTACTTTATTTCTATAGAAAGTCTTTTGGCCTTCCCCATGACTTAGGTTGTTCAAGTCTGCAGCTTTATCTTCAGCTTTTACCACTACTTTTTTTTTTAATTCTGTGGGTGTTTTCAACCATTATGGGAAAAAAAAATCCTTCGTTTCCTCTGCTAGAGAGTTACATTGACATACTGTGCAATTCAACTGAAAATTTTGAGCTGCTAAGATCATGGAAAGGGGAGCATCTGCTCTTTAACTGTTTCAGACTCAGGAATGTGAGGCCTATCTCTATATCCCAACAGTTTACACATGAAAGACTGAAAATCAAAACTGAACCATTTTATTAGAGGTTCTTTTTTTTATATATTCTTAAGTCCTACTAGGGGGAGTGAACTTCAAATAAACCAAACAATCTTATTTTTCTAATACAGAATTTCCAAAGTAAACTAGAAGTATATTTTCTAAAGGGATTCTAAAGAAAATTATTCCCCTTAAGACAGTGTAAATATACTTCTTGCTAGTCTTCCTTTTAGACAATGTATTTCTAGTTTCTGTTGTGTCATTAGTCTAGTAGTAGCACTGTTTAATTTTGAGTATCTTCTTGCATCAAATATTTCCTTTTAATTTTCCTTTTTTTCCTTATATTGATATAGTACAAATATATTTGTACATGTATTAGTCAATACAGGTACAATTACAATTACAAACATATTTGTACTTGTATTCAGAGATCCAGTAGGGTTCAGACAATGAGAGTTTAACTAAAGGACCATAGTGAATTGAATAATGGCCTCCAAAACCATTTCTACCTGAAGTTTCAGAAGGTGACATTATTTGGAATAGGTTCTTTGCAGATGCAATCAAGGTAAAAGTCTCAAGGTGAGATTATCCTAGGTTAGCGTTGGTTCTAAATTCAATAACAGATGTCCTTAAAAGAGACAGGAAAAGACACAGAGAGACAGAGAAGCTAAGAGGTAGACATGGAATAGATTCTTCCTCCTGTCCTCCACAACAAACAATCCTATTAACACCTTCATTTGGGATATCTGGATTTCAAAACGGTGAAAGAATTTGTTATTTAAAGCTACCAAGTTTGTGTTAATTTCTTATGGCAGCCCTAGAAGATTAATACAGAGACTATTCACAAGGATTTAGCAAGAATTTAGAATAAATATCAAGGTATGGAGAGGCAAAAGAAGAGTAGGAGGTCATTCCGACCCTTAGGTCATAAAAACAAGGGAAAGAGAAGTTATTACAACCCAGAGAAAAGCAGTAGGAATAGCAGAGTGCCACTTGGAAGGAGCTGTGGCCTTAAACAGAGAAAGAAGTCACTGATAATTCATGACCCAAAGGGAGAAAGGGGGACAAATAACCCCACTTTATCTTTCATCTGCCCCTTGATCATCTGCTAATACCTTTCATTGGTCAAATCAAGAAAATGAGAGGGCAAGGGCAAAGAACAGGATGAGAAGGCAGAAAGATAGATTTGAATGAGCAAACAAAAAAATTCTAACACCATATAATATGAGTAACACCATACAATTATCTTTGCAGCCAATATTTTCATTCAGCATTTTTTCTGAACATAAGCTGGAATGAAAGATACAGAACATAATAGCTTTTTAAATTGCCAAATGTCTTAATTCATAAAAAATAAATAGCCTCTCCTTCTGTCAAGATTTATAGACTGCTAAAGATGATCTAACTACAAATATAAGGAATTTTTGTTATAAGTCAAAAGAAACAGTGTTTCCTCTATAAACACCAAAAAGTTATACTTTTTACAGAGTTGATTTGGTTTTCAAATACAAAATTAACATTACATGAAAATAATATGAAGAAATTGTTATTTAAGTACTTACTATGTTAAAGAAGTATTTAGTGTTGCTTTGAAGTTTATACAGTTACACATTTTCAACTTACTTTGACGTCTTGACCTTTTGCACTATACTGATAATCTTATTTCCTGGCAATTAAAAGGAAAGTTATTTAAAATTGTGAATGTGGTGATGATGTGTTCTATTATAATCAAACTATGTTGAGCATCTTTTTAATTATCAACTCATAATCCACCTGTTTAGCTGATATGTTGTTAATAATAATTAAAATATACCAGTGGAGTAATGATATTCTCTTGGTTCCTTCAGTCAATTCAAACTTCATTTTGTCCTTAAGTCAATAACACAGATTGTAGTCAAACTTCAAAATATGTCTACCAGAATGACATTACTTACTTTAAAATTTCATTTTAGCAGTTTTACTTCAATACAACCAGTGTTTCTACAATCAGCAGATAGGATGACTTGAAATAGAAAAGTATGGACCAGGCACCATGTCATATCAATTTTGTTCCCAGTACTTCTCATTCTAAGTTTAAAAACTTCCCCAGCATCACAGAGATGTTAGAGAGTCAAACAAATAATGTGAGCTGTGAATAAGTAGGGGAGAACTACAAAGATATTTTCCAGAGATAGCTTCTCAGCTGCTGATCTATGATGATGCGGAGCTCAGGCGGAGAAGGATAATATTTTACATTGGGAGCTTTGTTGGCCACAATCAGGAATTTTGGTCTCTAGACCACTATCAAGAAGAAAGAACTGAAAAGGGAGAAAGAATGAAGATCAATGCTCCAAGAGAGAACACATTGCAGAGACTGACTTCCTGCCAGACTAGATCTTCAACAGTCTAGTCCAAAAAGGAAAAAAAGAGCTTTCATCAAGCCAGCAAGAAGAGAAGGCACATCAGCAAGTGCCGTTCTTCTGGCTCATTTATCTTTGCTGAAAGATGTTTCAAATAAGAAAGGAAAATCTATTTGAAGATCTTAAAGTGAGAAAAACAAATGAACTTAACTTTGGAAACAAGCAATTAAACATTAAAAATTGGGCTTTCCTAAAACTTAGCAACGAATACATATCCAAGAATATATTTCTAATTGTGACATAGAATGAATCATAATGAAGGCACAGGGGAGAACTAGACTCATGATCATTGCTGCTCCATATGGACACCCCTCCAACGTCTCAAGGAATCAGTAACTTGTTTCCCCTCTTGCCCCATGACCTATACAATGGTTATAGGGATGATAAAACACACCCCAAGCCAAAAACTATGGACATAAATAATTGTATTCTCAATTTCATCTCAGAAAAGAAGTTGAGCAACAGCAGCATTCTCAATAAAGAAACATTTCACAGTCTACATTTTTCATCCAAGGGAAAAACCAACAATGTGCCAGGGGTCTATGAGTCAAAACTATGTGCAATAAGGCAAAATGTGAAGAAAATCCTATCAAGAAAAAGTAATCCAGGAAACCACACTGAATACAAAGGATTTAGGATTCAATAGGAGCACCCTCAATGGACACTTGCCAGGATCAGTCAACTTTCAATATATTGCATTTTCCAAGTCAGAGTATCCTTAGGCAGAAAGACAACTACAAGTCTGAAGTCTCAGGAGAGAGCCAAGAGCTATTCTGGTCTGCAGGATTAGGAACTGGACTTATGGCACTATTCCATGTCCAGTGGACATAAAAATGCCCATTTTCTATTTTCCTCGTCTAAGAAGCAATTGAACTCATCTCCAAATTGCTAGATACCAAATAGTTTTTCTGACTCATTCTCTTCCATTGTTTGTATCTTTAATCATTTTTGTTGCAGTATAAGTTAAAATACTCAAAATTTAACTAATACATAAATCATAAGCTTAATTTTGTAATAATATGTAAGACAAACTGTAAATTGATAAAATTTGGACATATGTCTATAAAATCAATAGCTAATGATTACACCAAATTTTAAAACTGAATTAAGGTGAAAAGGCCAGTTACTCATTAACTTTTCTAATGGTTCTGTTCCATAATTTTTGTTCAACTTTGTTGTATATAATTGGTTTTATATAATTCAAAAAGCTGTGTATTAGCAAAGTCTTCAAGTAAACATGTATTTTATGAATGCCAAACAAGTAATTATTTCAGTTTTCAGGGTCCAACTATATAGTTCGAGAAAAGAATATAAAAATATCTTGTTCTTATAAGTTAGCATTGTTTTTCCTTTTCAAAACTTATTTTTTTAAAAAATAGTATAGTTTAATTCAATATTATATATACTTTGTGCTATTCTATAAGTTCATTATTTTTCTAATATCAGGATTGAGTGTTGCACTTTTCATGTCAGAATAAATAGCCTCACCATTCACAACATAAAAATTGGTGTGAGATTCAATTCTTTGTACAAACCATGGCTAACCATAAAATGCAAAACCATAAACCTTGCATTTTTTTACTGCAGCATCAAAAAAGGAATCTTGTTTTACTCGAATTAGCATTATAGTAGGCATCTCACATTATATTAGATCCTATATTCACATTTGTATGAAAATAGTATGACATCAGTAGACTGTGATAAGTTACATATGCAAATATAATACCCAAAGAAAACACTGAAATATCTATTCAAAGAGATACACTCAAAAATATCATAGATAAATCTAAATGGAATTCTAAAACATTTTTAACCTATAGGAAGGCAGGAAAAAGACAACAGAGAATCAAAAGCAGAGAGAACAAATAGAAAACAAAAACTAAGATGGCAGACTTAAGCCCTACCATATCAATAATTAAATTAGATGTAAATTATCTAAAAATGCCAATTAAAGGACAGAGATTGACAGAGTCCAAAATAAAACATGAGCCAATGACGTGCTGTCTATAAGAAATTCATTTCAAATATAATATTATAAAGAATGGGGGGGATGTTAATCAAAAGAGATTTAAGGGATGCCTGGGTGGCTCAGCAGTTGAGCATCTGCCTTCGGCTAAGGGCATGATCCTAGGATCATGGATTGAGTCTCACATCAGGCTCCTTGTGTGGAGCCTGCTTCTCCCTCTGCCTGTGTATCTGCCTCTCCCTCTGTCTCTCGTGAATAAATATTTAAAAAAGACATTAAAAGACATGAAATTAATTTTTATTTGATAGCTGACACACAAATGTTATGTTAATTTCATGTGCACAATATGTTGATTCAACTTCTCTATTGTGTCATGCTGTGCTCACCACTAGTGTAGCTACATTCTGCCACCATACAAGGCTATTATGATATCATTGACTATATTCCCTATGCTGTGCTTTTTATTCCCATGACTTATTGATTCCATTCCTACAAACCTGTGTCTCCTACTTTCCTTTACCCATTTTGCTCATCCCCCTAACCTTTCCCCATGGCAACCATCAGTTTTTCTCTGTATTTACAGGTCTGATTCTGCTTTTTGTTTGTTTATTTATTTGTTTCTTTAGATTTCATAAATGAGTGAAATCATATGACATTTGTCTTTCTCAGTCTGACTTATTTCATTTAACATAACTAGGTCCGTCCTTGTTGTTGCAAGTGGCAAAAAAATCTCATCTTGACCATTATAAATAATATTGCAATAAACATGAGGGTACATGTATCTACTTTTCAAATTAGAGTTTTTATTTCCTCTTTTTAAGTTTTTAATTCCAGTTAGTTAACATACAACATTATATTAGTTTCAGGTATACAATATATTCCCCAATTCCATACATCACCTGGTGTTCATCACAACAAGTGCAATCCTTAGTCCCCATCACCTCTATAATCCATTCTCCCACCTACTTCTCTGGTAAACATCAGTTCTCTATTATTAAGAGTATGTTTCTTAGTTTGTCCAACTGTCTTTCTCTCTTTTTCCCTTTACTCCCTGTTTTATTTTTCAAATACAAATTTTAGCATTGTTTGTTCTAGGACTGTGAAAAAATGCTGGTTGTATTTTGATAGGGATTGTATTAAATGTGTATATTTGGGGGGGTAGTATAAAGGTTTTAATAATATTAATTCTTCCAATTCATGAATATAGAATGTCTTTTCACGTGTTTGTGCCATCTCCAATATTTTTCATCTGTGTTGTATAGTTTTCAGAATCCAGATTTTTCACCTCCTTAGTCTGGCTTATTTCTAGATATCTGGTGCAATTGTAAATGGGATTGATTTCTTAATTTCTCTTTCTTCTGCTTCATTATTGGTGTATAGAAATGCAACAGATTTCTGTACATTGGTTTTGTAACTTGTGACTTTATTGAATTCATTTATCAGTTCCAGCAGTTTTTTGGTGGAGTTTTTCAGATTTTCTATGTATCATATCATGTTATCAGCAAATAGCGAGTGTTACTTCTTCCTTAATGATTTAGATGACTTTTTATTTTTGCATTTTTAAAAAGATTTTATTTATTTATTCACAAGAGACACAGAAAAGAGAGAGAGAAGCAGAGACATAAGCAGACGGAGAAGCAGGCTCCATGCAGGAAGCCTGGTGTGGGATGTGATCCTGGGACTCCAGAATTACACCCTGAGTCAAAGGCAGATGCTCAACCACTGAGCCACCCAGGCATCCCAATGACTTTTATTTCTTTTTGTTGTCTGACTGCTGTGGCTAGGACTTTCAGTACTATGTTGAATAAACTGGTAAAAGTGGACATCCTTGTCTTATTCATGACCTTAGGGGGGAAGAAATCAGTTTTTCTCCATTGAGGGTGATATTAACCATGGGTTTTTCATGAAAGGTCTTTATCATGTGGAGGTATGTTCCCTCAACACCCTACTTTGCTGAGAGTTTATCATGAATGGATGTTGTACTTTGTCAAATGCTTTTTCTGTATCTGTTGAAAGGATCACATGGTTCTTATCCTTTGTCTCATTGGTTTGATTTATAATGTTGATTTGCAAATAATGAACCACCCTTGCAACCCAGGAATAAGTCCTACTTGATCAAATGATGAATGATGCTTTAATGTGTTGTTAAATTTGGTTTGCTGCTATTTTATTGAGGATTTTTGCACCTATGTTCATCAGTGATATTGGCCTTGGTAGTTCTCTTTTTATAGTTGTCCTCATCTGGTTTTGGTTTCAGGATAATGCTGGTCTTATAGAATGAATTTGGAAGTTTTTCTTCTTTTTCTATTGTTTGAAGCAGACACAAATAGGTATTCACTCTTCTTTAAATGTTTGGTAGAATTCACCTGTGAAGCCATCTGGTCCTGCACTTTTGTTTGTTGGAATTTTTTTTTTTTTTACTTTTTCAATTTCTTTGCTGGTTATTGGTCTGCTCAAGTTTTCTACTTCTCTTTCGGTTTTAATATTTATATGTTTCTAGGAATTTATCCATTTCTTCTAGATTGTCCAATTTGTTGGCATATAGTTTTTCATAATGTTCTAATTATATTTCTGTGGTGTTGACTATTATTTCTTCTCTCTTATTTGTACTCTTATTTATTTGGATCCTTTCTCCTTTCTTTTTGATAAGTCTGGCCAAAAGTTTATCAATTTCATTGATTTTTTTCAAAGAACCAGCTCCTGGTTTTACTGATCTGTTATGATTTTGTTTGTTTTGGTCTCTATGTCATTTATTTATGCTCTAAATTTTATTATTTCCTTCCTTCCGTTGGTTCCACATTTTGTTTTTTATTCTTTCTTTAGTGTCTTTAAGTGTAAAGTATGGTTATTTATTGGAGATTTCTTTTGCTTCTTGAGGCAAGCTTGAATTGCTATAAACCTACCTCTTAGAACCACTTTTGCTGTATATTGAAGGTTTTAGATCATTGTGTTTTCATTTACATTTGTTTCCATTAACTTTTTTGTTTCTTCTTTTATTTCCTGGTTGACCCATTCATTGTTTAGTAGCATGTTATTTAACCTCCATGAATTTGTGGTCTTTCCAGATTTAGAGTGTGTGTGTGTGTGTGTGTGTGTGTGTGTGCATGATTGACTCCTAGTTTTTGTTTGTTTGTTTGTTTGTTTGTTTGTTTGTTTGTTTGTTTGTTTGTTTTTTACTCCTAGTTTATAGCATTGCATTCAGAAAAGGTGCATGGTGTCTTGAATTTGTTAAGACCTTTTTTTATGGGCAAATATGTTATTTATTTTGTAAAATGTTCCATGTGCACTTGAAAAGGACGTGTATCCTGCAGTTTAGGATGGAATGTTTTTAACATATCTATTAAATCCATCTGTTCCAGTGTGTCATTCAAAGCTCCTTGTTCATTTTCGGTTTAGATAATCTGTCCTTTAATTTAAGTAGGGTTAAAGTAGGTTAAAATCCTCTACTAATTATTATATTATTATAAGTTAGTTCTTTTATGTTACTTATTATTAACTGTTTTATGTATTTGGGTTCTATGCTGGGTGCAGAAATACTTATATCTTCTCATTGGGTTGTCCTCTTTGTTATTATAGTGCCTTCTCTAACTCTTGTTAAACTCTTGTTTAACTCTGTTTTAAAGTCTACTTTGTTCTGGGGCACCTGAGTGACACAGTTCATTAAGCATCTGATCTTGGTTTTGGCTCAGGCTGGGATCTTGGGGTCATGAGATCAAGCCCCGTGTCAGACTCTATGTTCATCACAGTGTCTGCTTGATATTCTCTCTCCCTCTCCCTCTGCCAATGCCCCTACCTGCTCTCTCTCTAAGTTAAATAAATAAGTCTTTCTTAAAAAAAAATATAAAGTCTACCTTATTTAAAATCTGATATAAGTATTGCTACTCTAGCTTTCTTTTGTTTTGATAACTATTTTCATGATAGATGTTTCTTTATCCCTTCACTTTCCATCTGTAGGTGTCTTTAGGACTAAAATGAGTCTCTTGCAGATAGCATGTAGATGGGTCTTGTTTTTTATCCATTCTGACACCTTAAATTTTTTGATTGGGACATTTAGTCCATTACATTCAAGGTAAGTATTGACAGATATGTATTTATTGCCATTTTATTATTTGGTTTGTGGTTTTTCCTGAAGATTTTCTGTTCTTTTTTCTTTCTCTTTTTTATGCTTTGATGATCCTTTTTAGTGATATATTTGGATTTCTTTTTCCTTATTTTTTGCATATTTATTAGTTGCTTTTGATATATGTTTACTATTAGGTTTGTATATAACCTCTTCTGCATATAGCAGTCTATATTCATTTGATGGTCATTTAAGTTTGAACCCAGTCTTTTCTTTTCCCATGTTTTAGGTACACGTTATTATATTTTATATACTTTTTTGTGAGTTCCTTGAGTGATTTTTTTACAGAAATATTAATTTTTTACTGCTTTTGTGTTTCCTGCCTTCATATTGTCACTTTTGGTCTCTCTTTTCCACTCAAAGAGTCTCCTTTAGTATTTCTTACAGAGTGGATTTAGTGGTCATGAACTCCTTTAGCTTTTGTTTATCTGGGAAACTCTATATCTCTCCTATTCTGAATGATAGCCCTGCTGAATAGAGTATTCTTGATTGTACATATTTCCCATTCAGCATTTTGGATATATCATGCCATTTTCTTCTGGCCTGTGAAGTTTTTGTTGAAAATCTCCTGCTAGCCTTATGAGCTTTCCAAGTTACTGACTTCTTCTGTCTTGCTGCTTCAAAATCTTTTTCCTTATCACTATATTTTGTAGATTTAATTATGATATGTCTTGCTCTGGGTCTGCTTTTATTGATTTTGAGGGTAGTTCTCTGCACCTCAAGGATCTGGATATCTGTTTCCTTCTCCAGATTAGGGATGTTTTCAGCTGTTATTTCTTTCAATAAATTTTCTGGTCTGTGTTCTCTCCTTCTTCTTCTAGGACTCATATAATATGAATGTTATTATATTTGATGGAGTCGCAGAGTTCCTGAACTCTATTTTGTTTTGCATAATTCTCTTCTCTGTTTTGTTCAGCAGGTTTTCACATATGATCCAATAATTCCACTACTGTGTATTTTAGAACAGTGTTAATTCAGGGATCTGCACATGGTTTATAAAACTAAAAAGAAATTCAAAGAAGTAATTATTTTAAATGTCAATATAGTGATTAATTATGAAGCAGAGGTTGAGATTGAGATGGGGCAAGGAGGTATTCTGGAGTGGTAATTGTAGTCCTTTCTTCCATCAAAGTTCTATTTATTCCCTTGGATGGTGGTTATAGGGTATTTATAATAGTTTATTTAGGGTTTTTTGTTTGTTTTGTGTAGCCTTCTGGAACTGTGTACAGAGTGAGTGAGGGGGAGGGGCAGAGGGAGAGAGAGAGAATCCTAATTCAATATAGGGCTTGATATCACAACTCTGAGATCATGACCTGAGCTGAAATCAAAAGTCAGACACTTAACTGACTGGGCCACCCAGGTGCTCCTGATCTGTGTTTTATTTTAAAATAAAAAGATTCTTAAAAAAATTTTTTTGGATAAAGAAAGAAATCTCACGTGATCAAATGAAAATTGGAAAGATCAGACTTCAAAAAATATAAAAACCATAGCAACACTAAGAATGATGGTAGGAAAAGTTAATGACACTTCCTTCACCATGTACTCCATGATGAATCATCTCCAAATATTTTCCGTCCTGAGATCTTATGATTTAAGATCAAATTCCTGGGAGAGTGACTCTGATTGGCTTATCTTAGGTGGAATGACCATTCTTTTTCCAGGAGAGTGGAGAAAACTTAAGAGGTTTACTAAAATTTCACAAAATAAGGAATGAGTAACTAACAAAACCAGGTCTCTCTTACAAGAATAACAAAAAATAGAAATTAATTCTGAAGAATTGTATGGAATAAATTACCAAAATTAAATATGAGTAAAATATTACCCAATCACACAGGCATTTGTAATCGAGGATTTTTAATTCTGCTAATAGGAAAATTTCTTGTACCATCTTAATAATAATGAAGGCTGTTAGAATTTGCAGGAGAAATTTTACATTTATCTTCTAAACTTTTGCATTTTAAACTGGAAAATGCTAATCCTGGACCTATAGCAATTTGTCAAAGAAAAAAATGGTAGGCTACATTTTTCTAGAGCATCATTTATACTTGAAGATTTGAAGGCAGAGGCTGGTCTACATTCTTAATGTTTGTATTCTTAGAAGACTTTTTATATGCACATACAGGCAAAATCAAACTTCCTCCATTAACCAGTTTATTTTTCATTCATGAAATGTTTATGTGCATAGAATGGAGAGGAGGATACTTCTATTCACAGATTCAAAATCAAAGTGAACACAGCAAAGATGAACAAATGATGTTTCTATCACTGCCTTTAACAGCTATTGTTCATCTTCCAAGGAAGGAAGCTAGGATGAAAATTGTTTCAATAGTTTCTATTATAAAACTAGTATATATTTATTATTTAAAAATACGGTGATATAGAAAGTTTTAAAAGGAGAATGCTTAAAATTAGCTATAATCTCATTGTATAGAATGCATAGCCTGACTTCTCCTAGCTATAAGTTCACTGTCTCATGAGTTAAGAAATATTTCATCAGAAAAGTTTGAGATGCACTTGAGTGGCTCAGTCAGTTGAACATCTTACTCTTGATTTCAGCTCCAGTTGTGATCTCAGGGCCGTGGGATCAAGCCCTGCTTTGGGCTCTGCACTCAGTGGTGAGGTCTACTTAAGATTCTCTCTCTCTCTCCTTTTGCCCCTCTATCCACTTGCACACTCCCCTTCTTACTAAAATAAATAAAGATATCTTAAAACAAAGAATGTTGGAGATGCTAGTTCTAAATAATCTGACAAAAAAATTTTTCTCTTGACTAAAATATTTCAAAGATAAAGCATGAGAGCGTCTATAATCCTCTCCTATAGTAGAATGAAAATATAATTGGGATTTATTTGGAAATTCACTCTATTCTTAATTTTATAGAATGGGAGGGTTGGGATAGAGAACTCTTTGAGTACAAATATTATTTTAAAAATAGTACATTAGGGATCCCTGGGTGGCACAGCGGTTTGGCGCCTGCCTTTGGCCCAGGGCGTGATCCTGGAGACCCAGGATCGAATCCCACATCAGGCTCCCGGTGCATGGAGCCTGCTTCTCCCTCTGCCTATGTCTCTGCCTCCCTCTCTTCCTCTCTCTGTGACTATCATAAATAAATAAAAATTAAAAAAAATAGTACATTAATGTAATTCCCCAAAATATTCAACAAAAAAATATCAACTCTCTCTAGAATAAAATCACTAGTTCTAATACTTCTGTGGAAACATGGACACAAAGATGTCTTCCAAACTCTAACTAATTAGTATACTTGCTCAACTCCTGTTTATTTTAAAATAAGAAGGGAAATGAAACTGCAGCTCAGGAATTTTAATACAGAGAATGTATTCACTATAGAACTCATTGGCAAAAATTATTCAAAATTCTCTTTCAAAAACCACTTAGCAAATAAAACTCTTATCTGCTCTTCTCACAAAGGAGACTAAATTTCTGTTCTCTGCCCTTTGAAAACAGCTAATTGAATGAGAGATTCATAATGGGATTCTTTTGCAGTGTGTCTAAATATTTGGCTTCAGGCCAAAATGGAACAGTTCTATGGCCTTAGAAACTGAAAAATTAACTTTAAGTTGAAAACAGATGATTTCTGAAAGGTTTTAAAGCTACTTGAGGTGTTTAATATCACTCAATTCTCAAAATAACTCACCTTTCCAAATATTAAAGAAACTTTAAGATTCTAGATTAGCCTTAAATTCATGCTTCTTGAAGAGAAAAAGGGCAGGCTAGGAATCATTTCCATGGCTAAATCACCCAACATGTCAGGACATCGAGAGACTTCATCTAACAACCCAAGGGAAAAGTGCCTAAGTTGAAAATATAAGATCTATCTAATAAACCAAAGAAATAGAAGAAGAAAAGACAAGACAATCAAAAGAAAGAGAGGCTATAATCTTCCAATCATTCTGTAGAAACTACTGACTACTTAGCCAACAAAAAGTAGTCTGAGAAAATATGTATTTATTAGCCTAAGTGTCTGAAGAGGTGATGAAGCACCTAGAAAATAAAAATTTACTAAATTTAATTGTGAATAAAACTTGTTGGCCAATGTTATAAAAAGTAGTGGCATAGCCATAGTATATTGACCAGTCAATAAATAATAATATAGGCTACAAGACAGCATGTTCCATCTGTGGATGGATTGAGATTTAAATGACAACTGACAACCTACACTTCTGTCAAGTAATATTTGAATAAAAGGAAAAGAAATCTCAAATTGATTCCAGAAATGAACTTATGAAGAGATAAAGATCTATCAGAATCAGAAAAATCTGAACAATCCAGGTATCTGGTTAGTACAACTGAGGCTACAGATTGATTTCTTTGGAGCCAGGTATTTAGTCCAATCAGTTGTGGACAGGGCAGGCAGTTATGCAGAATCAGTAAGAATGCTAAGGAAGGAAGGAAGAAAGATGGAGGTGGAGGAAGAGTGGATTTATTAGAAAGAGAATGAAAGAGAACACTACGTTCTATTCATCTAGTACATTCAACCCCTTATGCTTGCTTTCATATGCCTCTTCCAAATTTTCAGTAATTGTCTTCCTTAAATGATCTTATGACTACACCTTAATTGAAAAGACTCTTCCATTAATAGAAGAATAGAGTGAAATAGGATGAGATGGATGGGATGGGATGGGATGGGATGGGATGGGATGGGATGGGGATAGAATAGAATAGAATAGAATAGAATAGAATAGAATAGAATAGAATAGAAAGAATAGAATAGGATAATAGAAGAGAAAATATCACAGTCAATGAAACATTATAAAGGTTAGTATTGTTTCTGGAAACTTTTGTTTCTGTTTACTCACACACACCATACATACCTATCTGCTAAAACATGATGGAAACTGTGCTTCTTTTTTTTCTTAAAGAAGATAGAAGTTTATCAAGTATACTGCAAGGGAGCTGTAGGCAAGACAGCAGAGGAGAGGCTGTCTGCCTAAAATGTACTTCTTAAACATCAATTTCTGCAATTTCTTTTTAGCAGTCTCAGTGCACCAACTGCAGGCAGAAGGGAATTTATGCAACATAATTACATACTGTGTTTCTTTTTGTTTCCCAAGCCAGATAATTTTGGGAGACAAGTTTGTCCTTTTCATGCTGTAAGTCACTAATGCTCCAAAAACAAGCATTAAACTCCACCGTCCTTGCATTTTCCATCCCTTTAAAAAAGTCTACGATAGTACATTCCCAAGCACCCTAAATAAACCATAGGCAACATACAGATTGTTAGTGTCCAATTTTCAGATATAAAGGGGTGTTACATTGCCATTTATCCTGATGATATCCAATAACAAATCCACGTATTTCATATTCTCTATGTCCCTTACTCCCCAGCATCATTCTCTGCCTTAGTCTCTGCTCATGTAAAGATATAAATTTCTCAGCAGCCTAGAAGAAACTGAACGACCAACCCTCAGTTAGGCTAGGGCCTGAAGGGCTGTGGAGAAATAGGATCAGGATTTTGTGCCTTTTTCCTTAAGAGACAATTTTAATGTTAAAGATTCAGTATTTTAAAAATTATGAATTTTGCACAGTGGTTAAAAAAGAAGTTTCTGAAATTAGTATTAGCCAATTATAGTACAAAATGAGGTTAGGCAAGAAGAGCATAAAATGCAAACTTAAAGTCCGTAAACACTTCCTTCAGTAATCCTAACCACAGAGGCACCTGGGTGGCATCGACCTTTGGTTTTGGCCCAGGGTATGATCTCAAGGTTGTGGAATCAGAGCCTCCTGTCGGGCTTTTGCTCTATGTAGAATCTGCTTGGGATTCTCTCTCTCTCTGTCCACCCCGCTGTGTCTCTCTAAAATAAAGAAATCTTAAAAAAAAAAAAAAAGCAAGAAAAGAAATCCTAGTAAGTTTTGCTAATGTCTTAGCAAGCAGAAACTAAAGGATACTATCTGAAACACCTACCTATACTATCTGAAAGTATAGGATATATATTCCATTGCTTAACTATATCATAGTGCTTAACCATATAATAAAGATTGTGTACATCTTAGTAACTCTCATTAGATGATAAGCTCATTTGGGCAAGGATCCATAACTTATTCAGCTTTGCCTAGCAGAATGTCAAGCACATTGTAGGTGCCCCATACTGTTGTATATTCCATATGCTGTGTAGAGTACTCACTCTTAGGTAATCTATTTGTTGAATTTACAAGTGCTTGAACTGAAGGATTCTTCTAGATATCATCACATGTCTGGATCAGATAGACTGAAATTGACAATGGAGTTAAAATTCAGGCGCCTATAAAAGACAAACCAAACAAGGACACTCCTATAAAATGTCTTACAGAACACTCCAGATACCCATCAGAGTGACTTACACAAGTATAATAGTACAATCAATCATGTTTCATGTTCCAAAGTTCACGAGTCCGTGATCTCCAAAGCAGCACATCATAGGTGATAAGAGGCAGAAAAAGCTAGATTTGGGTTCCAGTTCCATTACATATCAGCCCCATGACTTCAGACAAATAACAATATACCCTTGTTTTAGGTACTTCACTTATAAAATCAGGGCAAATTAATTTTTGTCTCATATAATCCAATAAAATATTTTTAATAATGTAATATAACACATAGTAATCAAGCAACAACTCAGTTTCTATGAATTCCATCATCATCATTATTAGAAAAGGAAGAAAAAAGAGGAGAAAAATGCCCATATTACATTTTGAAGAGGCAAAGAGTCTTTTTTAAGTAGAACAGGATTAATAACTATAGAAGTCTTCCACTGGCATTCCATCAGAAAAACTTGTGGGTATCAACATACATTGATATGAGAAAAATTAGTGGTACAAAACTTACTGGCATAAGTACCTTCTTTTTAGATTCAGCAATAACTTATTTTTCTGAGTATAGAGAATTTGTTTCTTAAGGAACATATAATTGTCTTTTCTAATTAAAATAAGCCTATGCAAAGGTCTAAAAACATGCCTTCAAAAGTAAAATTGTGGAAAATATGTATCCAAATTACCACCATGGTCAAAAGGATAGTGCAATAGTTTTGGAAACTATATGTGAAATTTAAAGGATCTCTAAAATCATGAGAAGCTCCACAGATATGACTCACAATCTTAAAACTGGTGATCCTAAGTTTCTTCTTAAAATAAGAGATAAAACACAGATATTTGAAATCAGGCAATAAAATGGGACTAAAACAGTTCTAGAAAAAATTAAATATGGGCAGTGGGCAATGATTTAAGTGTATACTTCACAAAAGATTTGCAAATGGACAATAACACATGGAGAGAGGTGTTCAACATCATAAATAATTAGGTAAATTCAAATTAAAACTACAAGAAGATGTTTCTATATAACATATCAAAAGGGCTAAAATAAAATTTAAAAAGACTGATAACACCAAATGTTAGTGAGGATACAAAGTAACCAGAACTTTTATACTTTGCTGGTGGGAATGTAAAATGATCCAAACACTTTGAGAAAGATCTGGCAATTTCTAACAAAAGTGAAAATATTCCTATGAGCCAGAAATTTCAGTCCCAAGTATTTACCTAATAAAAATGCTAAAAAATATATGTATTTACAAAAGAAAATGTATACCAAAATGTTCATAATAACTTTACCATGATATACAGAGATTTAAACAGCCCAGATATCTATCTCATCCATAAGAGAAAGAATGAACAAATTGCTATATATTCATACAGTGGAATACTATTCAACAGTAAAAAGAAGCAATCTCCCATGAGTGAGTCTCAAAACATAATGCAGTGTGAAGGAAGCATTACACAAAAAAGTACACAGTTTATGATTTCATTTATAACACATTCTAGAAGAAACAAAACATTATTCGATGGGGAAAACAAAAACCAGAGCATCTGTTAACTTTCCAGGCAGTAAGGTGGAGATTCATTGAGAAAGGACATGAGGAAACTTTCTGGGGCAAAGGAAATGGTTTACATTTTGTTAGAGTTTTGGATTACATACATATATACATTTGTTAAACCTTTTCTGACGTGCAATTAAGACTTGTGCATTACATTTTATGTAACATTTCATCAAAAGAAAGACTATTAAACAAATAGGGAACTCTTTCATGTTATGTATGACTTATTTAAGAAAAAGTGTACTGGTGCCTGCAATTTATTTTAAAATGTACCCAACAAATGGAGATGGATTGGTGAATATTTACAGTGATATACAGATAGGCCAATATATGATGAAGTATTAGTAAAGTATTAATATAAGAATTTGAGGTGTAAGTGTACAGAAGCTCACAGTAACTATTTTTTTATTTATTTTATATTCGGCATGTTTTCTGGTAAGGTATTGCTACTAGCTTAAATTTCATTTCTATTAAAACTCAAATTTCACATTCCTTGTTATTGGCAACAAACTATCATAACTATAACTATAACTTTATGGTAATATATATTTTAAAAGAGAAAACAAAATATATTTTATTTACAGATTAAACCTGAGACAAATATTTCAGCTAAGGTCAATGGACTAATATTTAGATAAACAAACAAGGAGAAATAGAACAACTTTGAAATTGTTAGTGTTACAGTCTAAAATTAAACTATGAAAATTAAAGGAACAAAATTCTTATTGAAAAATGTTGTCTTATAGAAACATAAATATTCCGTTTTCCTCACACAGTAAAATGATTTATACAATCCTAAATTGTAAATACTTGTAAACACTGCCAAAATTATTTTTTTAAAAACCTGGAGAAATTTTATCTTGATATTGCTTTGACATTCTAATTTTGCTATGAATTTTACTCTTTCATAAAGTGGAATCAAAACTTAAAATATTGTTGGTTAGTTTTAGTTCCAGATTAGAAAATCAAAAAGTGAAAATGGCCTAATTAAAAACAAAGTTTTAATTTAAAACAAATTTTACAAAGTAAAATTGGAAAAATTCGCTTAATCAGGAAAACAAAATTCATAATTATCTCTTGCAATGAAGAATAACAAACTGCTGTATGCAATGAAAATTATGGTTACATCAGAAAAATACAATGTGATGAATTATTTTTAGTGGGATCTCTTTAAGGCTTTTTCCTTCTTACTCAGATATTCAAAGACAACAGTTAAGAAACTTGTGCAATAACTGGGCATCTGTCATCAATAAATATGATTTAGAGCTCTGAATATATCCTCCTTGCCCAAATATTTTCAAAGGCTGAGGTCTCAATATGAGTGATGTTTTAGCTTTTCTGAAGTAGCAGATAAAATCCCCAAATCTCAGTGGTTTATGACAATATTTCTTTTTCACCCACATCTCACATAAGTTGTATTCAGCTGTGGCTCTGCTAAATAGGTCTCCTCATTCCTATACCATCTTTTAGATATTCCACTTTCATTATAGAGGATGAGAGCAAGAGAACTTGCCAAAAACGTGTGCCATCTCTTAGAGCTTCTGCTCTGGAATACCATATCTGTTCATCTGCCACACATAGAAAGCAATAAAGGACTCAAAAGCAAAAGTCCTGTGGCCAGCACATAATCTAAGGAATAGGAAACCAATACCTTTTAAAGTAAAACAAATTTGCTTAATTTGGAGAGAAATTTAACAGAGAAAAAGAAGTATCACCATAGAATGAAATTACTGTTTTCTTTCTTCAGGAGATGATTTTCCTGTTTCCCCTCTACTGTAGTGCCAGTACTTTACTATTAAGTAAAAGGATACTCAAAATAAAAGAACTAAGCTCTTGCCTATGACATCTATCAGAAAGCATAACATCAATGGGAACAGAAGTAGAGACAAAAATATTAAAATAAAAAATAAAAATGTACACAATATACAAGAAAAAAAGTATGCAAAAGAAACAAGCTACAAACAAACTGGAAAAAAAAAGTCACTCTCTCAAGCCTTAAAGATCATTACACTAAGTTCTTTGGAAAATTAGTCAAAACTGGGGTACCTGGGTGGCTCAGTTGGTTAAGCCTCTGTCTTTGACTCAGGTCATAATCTCTGGGTCCTGGGATCAAGTCAGGAGTCGGGCTCCCTGCTCAGCTCAGCAGGGAGTCTGCTTCTCCCTCACGCTTTGCCCCTCCCCTTACTTATCTGCAGGCTCCCAAATAAATAAAATCTTTAAAAGGAAGGAAGGGAAGGAAGGAAGGCAGGAAGGCAGGAAGGCAGGCAGGAAGGAAGGCAGGAAGGAAGGAAAGAAGAACGAAAGAAAGAAGAAAGAAAGAAAGAAAGAAAGAAAGAAAGAAAGAAAGAAAGAAAGAAAGAGAAAAAGGGAATTGAAAATGAGCTCAATTAATGGTAGGGAAGAATAATATAGAATGAATCGCTTACTATGAAATTCCAGCCTGTTAGCCTGCAAAATCAAAATTTTGGACAAATGAATAAATCATATATATATGAAAACAATCAAATTTAAAATTAGTTCGGAGATAACACCCCATAGAAAACATACTGACTTTGAAAGCCCTCCTCAGAAATCTACAAGAAGACACCAACTTTACTTTCAGTTTAAAACCAACATAAAGGGTGTCTGCGTGGCTCAGGGTTTGAGCGTCTGCCTTCAGCTCAGGGCGTGATCCTGGAGTCCCAGGATGGAGTCCAAGGATAGAGTCCAGCATCTGGCTCCTCACAGGGATCCTCCTTCTCCCTCTGCCTGTGTCTCTGCCTCTCTCTGTGTGTTTCTCATGAATAAATAAAATCTTAAAAAAAAAAAAAAAGAAAGAAAACCAGCATAAGTACTTTTTTGTTTTTTTTTAATAAAGATTTTAATATCAACAATAAAATTCTACTCAATTTTTATATTGAACTTCCATAGTTGCTAAAGGAAAATTCCCTTCATTGAATTGGAGAATTGTAAGAGAGATTTGCCCAGTGTTTAAAATACCAAGAAGAAACTGAATGGATATACTTAGTGAATCTACTTTAAAGAATAACTGCCAGCATCATTGCACAATATAATGTACTTCAAGTGTTCATCATCGAAGTCAGTTATGTATACAGCAGATTAATGCTAAAAAAGATTCTCTTCACTTGACTTAATGAAACTCTTACAGTATAAGAGCTTGCAAAATGAATTCAAAGAAAAATATCAAATACCATGTAAATTGGATGAATTCAAAATCCCTTTTGGAAGTTTGGGAAAAATTGTTTCCTTACTGATTTTCATACTTTACTGAAGAGAAACCTGAGAAAATAAAATTAGATTTAATTACCAAAAAGATACCTTCCATAAAATCACTTTGGAGAATCTGAGAGTAAAATTTTCCCCTTCTGCCCAGAAAAATAAACATTTTTACATATCGTTTCAAAGTTATCTTTCCTGAACTTTTTCCTATGAAAGAAAAATTGTACTGTAAACTTAACCTTAAAAGCTACCTATACCATTGTTTATCTTCTACACTACCAAGGTACCAAAAGGCAGGCTCATGATTTGCAGAAAAATATTATATGATAATGAAAAACAATCTTTCAAAGAATTTTTCTTCTAAATTCATTATTTCTTTGGTCACTTTCTAAAAGAATTACAAATATCACTCAATGGCTCCTCTGGTTCATGATGGCATCCTCAGCAAACAGATTTGTTTCTCTCCTATTGCCCAAACCTTATTATAATAACAATGCACAAGAAAAGAATATACAAATGTATTGAAAACTGGAGGAAGAACTTATTATTTGTGGAATACCTACCATAAATTCAAAACCTTTTCTAACATCTGTGGATTTGTACCAGGGCTTTGCTCTCACAGAGCTTTTATTCAGGTGTGAAAGTTACAAATACATTTAAAAATGAACTGGGAAAATATCAGAATCACCAGAGGTGCCACATAGAGAATTACCGTGTGAGTGCAAGGAACTTAGAAGCCATCTTGGATGAGGTATTTAGAAATAACCTTTCCAAAAAGATAAGGAAATATCTCAGAACACAGAATAGAATCATTCCATAGACAAAGCATGGGTCATTTAACAATAACAATAGAATAAAACTGAATACCACAGACTAAGGACCACACACACATACTTAGATGCTTACAGTGATGAGAGGGAGTAGGGCAAAGTAATTGCGAATGTATCAAAGTGACTGGGAAGAAATGAGCATAAGCCTCATCAAAAGGGAGAAGTTATTCCTCTTCCTACCAATTATAACCACATAGAAATGTGGGCTCCATACTAGCAGCCCTCCCATTTTTCTAGAAAAGAAAAACAAAGCAGAATATATGAAATATCTCCATTTTCACATATTGGCTATTAGTTTGATTTCCTTTAAAAATAGTCACCACGTGGGTAAAAGCTAATACCTCTGAATAATTAGATTTGGCCCTCCAGCCAACAGTTTTCAACTTGTATAATTTAAACACTGATTATGGGAAGTAGCCTAGAGCTGCCAATATTGAGAGGGAAAGAGAGAGAAAAAGAGAAGTGTAAGAGCACTGATTTCCTCCTACTACTCCAGAAAACTCAAGAGATACTATCTCAAATCTGTGGATTAGCAAATACAAATTTAAGTAGAATTTAAGCTGTTAAGTTTATTCAGTAAAAGGATTAGAATATAATAATACGGCTAATAAAAATGTGAGAAAGAGTGAGGAGAAAATGTTAGCAGAGATAATGAACTCTGTTCCTTATCAGTAGTAAAAGTCAATACCATCCATAGGCTCAATTTGATCAAGAAATAAAGCATACCTGTTATGCTTGTGTATTTCCAAGAAATGTGAAAACACTGCCAATAGTATAATTATTATGTCCTCAAAATTTGAACATAAAATTTTTTAAGTGAAGATCACATATTTTGATTTTTTAAAATTGTGTTTTTCTTTTAAATGTATCTTTTTCTTTAAAAAAAAAAAAAAGAGGGAGAAAGTGTACCCATATCATTTAGAGTTATGGAGATAACCATTGCAAGAACTTCTAACACAACTCTTTTATTTTTATTTTTTTTTTAATTTTTATTTACTTATGATAGTCACAGAGAGAGAGAGACAGAGACACAGGCAGAGGGAGAAGCAGGCTCCATGCACCGGGAGCCCGATGTGGGATTCGATCCTGGGTCTCCAGCGCCAAACCGCTGCGCCACCCAGGGATCCCCCATTGCAAGAACTTCTAATAGGATGTCAACAGTTACTATTTCTGAGGAAGGTTGGACTAGGTGAGAGAAAGTAAAGATCCTAAAGGTACTTCAACTTTGGGGTGCCTGGGTGGCACAGTTGGTTAAGCAACAGTCTGTTGGTTTTGGCTCAGGCTGTGATCTCAGGGGTTATAAGATCAAGTCTGCAGGGTCTACCTAAGTTTCTCCTTCTTCCTCTGCCCCTCCCCCCCTCTAAAATAAATAAATCTTAAAAAAAAATACTTCAACTTTCAATTTCATGCCATTTTGGAAAGTGTACAACTTTATTTCCATGCATAAGTATTATTTTTCAAGCAAAAGAACTTAAAGCATTAAATTGGTATATTTTATGATCAGATTTGAACAGGATGAATGTGTTTGTCTTAAATGAAGCAATAATACTGTTCTGTACCTTTACAACGTCTCTTAAATAAGTCATCAAAATACAACCAAAGTTTAGGCTTGATTTAAAAAAAATCTTAATATCTAAATGCTTTCTCTAGTCAGAAATTAAAATTCTATACTACATGAGCTTTTCCTCTCTGTTTTAGCTGACAGGAAAGCTACAGCCAAGATCAGTGCCCCAATTCTACCAATCACCTCACCCTGGGTGTGTCTGTTCACCTCATTCCCTCTGCTATATTTGGAGATATTTTCCTTCTATTCCTAATGGCCTTATTTTGCATTATGCCTAATCTCATAAGCCACTTCAAATCTTTTCAGAAATAGGCAGGATGTAAATTCTAAGGAAAGAAGATAAAACAAAAAGGTTTAAAATTTGAGAAACTTTTAAGAACCTCTCTGGTGACCTAAATGTAGCCTTTTGGTTTAAAATTTATAAAATCGAGAAATTTTATATAAAAACCACAAAATACAAAACTGCCTTTAAAAATAAAGTCTGAAAAAATAAAAATAAAAATAAAAATAAAAATAAAGTCTGTTAAAAAAAGAAAAAATTGGGCAGCCTGGGTGGCTCAGCGGTTTAGCGCCGCCTTCAGCCCAGGGCATGATCCTGGACACCGGGGATCCAGTCCCACGTCGGGCTCCCTGCATAGAGCCTGCTTCTCCCTCTGCCTGTGTCTCTCCCTCTCCCTCTCTGTCTCTCTCTCTCTGTTTCTCACTAATAATAAATAAATCTAAAAAAAAAAACCCCACAAAATGAAAAATAGTAAGAGTGCTCATGTATAGTTACATATTCATTAGTAAAAAGATTATAAATAATAAGCAACATCAATGTAATAGTTTCAAATACTTTTTCAAAGTCATAATAAAGTCCACATATTATTTTTAAAAACATAGATTATATTAAAGTATATTAATTCTATTACATATGGTATATGTAATTCTATTATATATACATATATACACATACATATATTCTCTTTAAATAAACACACATATATTCTCTTTATTTTTGAGGATCATTTTTTATAATTGAGTTACCTGTGCTTGGGTTTATTTCTCTGGCACGTACACTCTTAATAGCCTCAATACCTCAATCAGTTCTTTTATTGTTTTTCTCTAAGGTAAGAAAGATTCTGTAATTATTTTGTGAATCATTTTATCTTTAATTACTTTGTGCTGTTTCTTACATAAAAACTTTTGTAGGGAAAAGATTGGATTTGGATTTTTGTCTTTAGTTTTTGAAACCAGAGCTTTAATCACAATTTTCTAATTAAGTAAATGAAACATTAGCTAATGATTCACATGACTGGGAAAAAGCTCTATCCAAATGCAACTGCTACTCTTTAGAAGTCTTTTTAATAGCCACTTATTGCTATTGCCATTTTTTTTTCAGAAGACCTGATCTGATTCTTATTCACTATGTTTTCCCTAAAAATAGATTAGCTGAGTTTAAGAAAAACTCATCATTATTCAACACTTCTCTTTGGCTAGAACAATTCCAGTCCTATTCAGGCAAGCTCAGAAAACATTTTATCTGTAGGAATTTGAAACTTTGGTTTGGGTTTAAACTCAAAAACTAAATTGCCCTTGTATTTCTTCTGATTAGCCTCACAAACAATTGTATAAAAATCAGCTAGACTACACAATGACCTGATTTCATCATTTATCAAGATGATAAAATCATCAGAGCTAAATCAGCTATACCTAGGTTACATTTTTTAGGTAATGCAGATTGGTGCTGTTATAAGCAATAGTAGGACAAAATAATGCAATCAAGATATTCACAAATGTATACATTGCTCACATTATCTTCACATGTAAAACTTAGTTTAGAAAATTCAGATACTAGAAACTAAAAAATGTATAAACAATAAGACCGATTTATGCTTTTACATCCTACTGTTTAGCCTATCAAAAATATATTGTAGCATCTATTAAGACATCCTATGAATAAATATTTTAGCCACTAAACAAAATTATTAGTAGTCATTTTGAGTCTTTTTCTGACTTCTAACAAATCAGTCATCCAGGGCTTTAGAAGTCACAAAGTAGAAAAATCAGTATTTGAAAGACATCAATTCCTCCTTAGTATCCTGTCTGGCCTCTTCTTATAGCTAGGACTACAGATCACCCACCTTCTATCTCAGCCTCAATCCAGCATATTAAACCAGTTGTGACCTTAAGCAGAATAAGGTTAATTGTACCATTCTGCAATTTAGTATAAGATTACTGGTAATATTAATACTTCAAATCAGAATTGTTTAGGCTTTCCTTCCTACACTCAAATTTTAGTCCTTCTTGTCCTGCATGGTTTCCCGTGTTTCTATCCATTTGGTTAACCGGGATGCTATAGGCTTGGTTTGGATTCCATGCCTAGACATTGACTCTTTACTATATACCCATCCTAGGCTCCTATGTTGAGCTTCCTCTAAGAGGGAAGGATAATAAGGGAAGTAGACTAATTAGAAACTTTGATCCATTTTTGGTAGACTCCCAAAGCTACCCATTCCAGCTCCTTTGCCTAGACTTCTCTGAGGAGGAAAGATTGACTAGAAGAGAAATCAGGAACTTTTTACCACTCTTGTTAGACTCCCAAGATCTATGACTTTGAATGTAAACAAGTCACTTGGATGATAAATAAAGTCTAGGCAGTGTTTAGCAGGCACATCTAAACGTATTTACGTTATTCTCTCCCTGACATCATGTACAAAGTATGTCGGATTGGGTACCATAGTTCTGAGGCAGACTATATTTTCTAAAGAGGTCTATAACAATAGCCCTGATTCTACATGCTCTTGTGAAATGTGGCCTTGGTATTCCTCCATTAAGATATGGAATCTATTTATCAACCCCCTTAAATTTGATCAGGCCCAAAACTAGTTTAACCAATAGAATACAGTAAAAGTGATATTATGCCAGTCTTAGCATAGTCTTGAATTGGCCTAGAAAAGTTCACTTTAAGTATCTTGAAGTTCAGTTACCATGTGAGAAACGTGAGCAACTCATCCTATCATGTAATGAGAGCCCCAAGCCATGTGGAAAGGTTGGAAGATGTGACAGAAAGAAAGAGAGAAACCAGGCAGCTCAAAAGCACTAGATATGCACAAGAAAAAAGTCACCCGGAACAGCTGCACCCAGTGGGACTTTCAGATGACTCAGGTACCAGCTGCTATCTGCATGCAACCACCCTATAGTCTAAGTGAGAAAAGTTAACATTTGAGCCCTGTCAACCACAGAATCATGGGAAACAGTAATAAATTGTTTTAAATCTCTATTTGCAGGGTGATTTTTACATAGATAACCTGACCTGCAATATTCATGAATCCAAGGTTTTATAAAATCTTCAACGACAGCTTCTACAAGACTTCATTGTATACATATGGATTAAAAGATTTAAAAATGCGGGCAGCCCCGGTGGCCCAGCAGTTTAGCGCTGCCTTCGGCTGGGGTGTGATCCTGGAGACCCGGGATCGAGTCCCACATCCGGCTCCTTGCATGGAGCCTGCTTCTTCCTCTGTCTGTCTGTCTCTCTCTCTCTCTCTCAAATAAATATATTAAAAAATCTTTAAAAAAAGATTTAAAAATGCAACTTCCCAAGCAATGCCCTAAATATAATGCTACTAGGCATATGTAAAGAGACAGTCATAAAGAGTATATAGAAAAATAACATAGAACATTAAATTTCAGTGGCTTTCAACCTTTCTCAGCTGAAATACACTATCATTTGCATCTAATCACTACTCTAATAAAAACTGCATATGAGGAAAGAAGCATACAGAATAAGGGTGAACTGGCAGCAGCAAGAATTTTATCTTGAAAAGCCCCCCAGACCATTTGTGATCATCTCTTCCATCTGTCAATCATTACTGAAATATTTAACAGAAATTAAAGTATATTCACATGCTTCCTTATCCATAGTGAATGATGCTTAGTGAGTTTGAAAAGGAACTAATCAGGGATATTGATTTATACAATTCCATAATAAAGTAGTAGTCATTTCTAACCAAACTATATTGTGAGACTTTTTCTAGTTCCACATATCATGAAATATAATCCATAAAATTTTGATATTAATAATCCCAGTTCCATTACTTGCTAGCAGTATAACCTCAGACGAATTATTTAATCTCTTTGTGCCTCAATTCTATCATCTGCAAAAATAGGAATAATGTTGGTTATACCTCTTAGGGTAAGGAAGATTAAGTTGGTTAATAAAGTACTGTAACAGTTTCTGGAAGTAGTAGGCACCATATAAGTTTTAGTATTATTATTATTTCATCTCATTCGTTGTTTTAGGAGCACTTGATTGATTACAGAATGACTAACAAATCCTGATACCAAATGGATTTCACTAGACAAATGGCCTAAATTCTTAGAGATTAGATAAATGGAAAGCATTTGTTACATAGGATTCTAAGTAGTGATTACTCTTATTGCTTTTTTGACCTATTTTATAAAAGCAAGCAGGACAGTTGGATTCCAATTCATTGCATAACTTTTAAGGGTGATACCCTAACCCAGAAATGTCAAAGTGAGCTGGCCTAAAGACAGAGTATGCTGCCTTGTCCAAAATGAACACCAGGATCTCAGCTCACTTACTGAGGAGTTTCATTTGGACTTTAAAAGGGAGTGTAGGGATGCCTGGGTGGCTCAGCGGTTGAGCATTTGCCTTTGGCTCAGGGCGTGATCCTGGGGTTCTGGGATTGAGTCTGCATCAGGCTTCCTGTGTGGAGCCTGCTTTTCCCTCTGTCTGTGTCTCTGCCTCTCTCTCTCTCTTCTCTGTATCTCTCATGAATAAATAAATAAAATCTTTTTAAAAAATAAAATTAAATAAACAAATAAAAAGGAGTGTAGTTGTCCCCTGAAATGTACTTTACCGGTCAAACAGTTGATGCAGTAAAAAAGCAGTCATCAAAATTGAAGGCAATTAAGATTCAGATCCCATCTCCATCATTCCAAAAAGCAAGCACCAAAGACAGTTTGCTAGAGTTTTGCCATTTCTTTTAGAGAACAAGATAGGAATGCTGCATACGTAGTTTATGCTTCATGATTCAGTGCTTCTTGCCTCTAACTGCTGAAGCTGAGAGGCTCAATATTCACAAAAGGAAAACACTAACAATAACAGACTTGCTAGTTCTTTATCCAACATCCATTCTCCCCTCCTGCCTTAGTAACTGAATGCCGGCTTTAAAAACATCAAGTATGTATTATCAACATTTTATTTTAATTTAAAATGTGTAAGGGCAGACTTCCTCTCCTGTCTTTTGATACAGTGCCAAAGTCCTTTCTTTGAATGTCTGTTGATTGTAATCCTCCATTATCCTTCTTGCATAAACCACACTCATAATTCATCTTCTAAAATCTCCAGGTTCAGCTTCTTTCAAGAGGAAAGAAGACATTTGGGAAACAATAAATGTACCCCCTTTTCACAGTTTGACAACTTTTTTTCTAGGCTTTTACAATTATATCCCTACATCTAATATGACAGTATTTTTTTTTTATGACAGTATTTTTTTAATAAAATTTGCCTTCATGATGCATTTCCAAAGTGTGAACTTTATTTTCATAAAAACAAAGACTTTATTTCTCCCCACTTAAATATTTATTATGAGTTTAGTTAAATGATATATCGACATGTCATGAATATACAAGTATGGAAGCAAATTAAACCTAATCTTATAAAAAAAATCTCAATTAAAGGGACCAAAAGGGGTAGCCCGGGTGGCTCAGGGGTTTAGTGCTACCTTCAGCCCAGGGTATGATCCTGGAGACCCTGGATTGAGTCCCCTGTCGGGCTCCCTGCATGGAGCCTGCATCCTCCCTTTGCCTGTGTCTCTGACTCTCTCTCTCTCCTCTCCGTGTTTCTCATGAATAAATAAATAAAATCTTTAAAAAAAATAACAAAAATAATAAAAATAAATAAATAAAGGGACAAGCCTAATTTGATTCAAGCCTAATTTAGTGAACAGCCTAATTTGATTCAAGCCTCATAACTATGGTGATCTATGGTGACTCAGCACACCTATTCAGTATTAAAACATTTGAGAGAGAATGGAGAATTTAGTTTTATCTAACAAGTGATTAAGTAGAGTTTGGATATTAGAGATTTTACCATAAGAAATATTTGCCATCTCTTCTCAATCACAGAGTTTTTTTTTTAATTATGAATTTCTCAGCCTGTCTTATCTCTCTGTTGTTGGTGTTTAAAGGAAAAAAAAAAATATCCCTAAGACAAAATCTCATGTCTTTATTTCTAAGAGGATCCTCAGCTATTAGTTACTCTGATGGGCTGAATTTCATTCCCTAAAAACTCATGTTGAAGTTCTAACCTGGCACCCTAGAATATGACCTTATTTGGAAATGAGGTCATTGCAGATGTAATTAGTTAAGATGAAGTCAGGCTTATGTAGGGTGGTCCCCTAATCCAATATGAATGGTGTCCTTATAAAAAAGGGGTAAATGTGAAGACAGAAACACCCACAGGGAGAATACCATGTGAACATGAAACTGCGAGGGAGATGTTGCATCTCCAAGACAAAGAATGACAGATGCCAGAAAATGCCAGAAAACCACTACAGGTTAGAAGAGAAACATGGGACAGATTCTCCCATATAGTCCTCAGAAACCAGTCATGTAAATTCCTTGATCTCAGACTTCTAGTCTCCCAAACTGTGAAACAAAAAGTTCTGTTGTTCAAGCCACCTGCTTTGTGGTACTTTGTTATGGCAGCACAAGGAAACTAAACGTTGCTCTTTGAACCAGTTTATCCTTAGGATAGAGTCATGGTAAGCTAAAATCTGATTCCATCTGATTTCTACTTGTCCTTTTCTACTTTTCATATTTAATAGGCAAAATATTCTCTTATTTCTTCATATGATATCCTTTCAAGCTCTTTCACTACCCTGGGCTCTCTCCTCCTAATGTATCCCTAAATTTAGTCTGGTGCCTAAAACTGAAAATGGCATATGGTCTGGCTAATGCAAAGTAGAGCAAAGAATGAATCACCCTTGTTCCAGACACGATTCTTTCAAGTGACACAGCCCAAGGTGGCAATTTTGGCAACCACGTTAATCTGTTTACCCACGTTAAATGAAAATCTTAGTTTCCACACATACTTCTCCTAAGGCATGTCTTCTGTATTTTGTCCTTGTTGACACTGAAGCTTTTTTGGGGGGGTGAGGGAGTCCATGAATAAAACTTTAATGTTTATTCCTGCGAACCCTCATTTTGTTGCTCTGTCCCATCATTCTAGCATACTGAGTTTGACTTGGAACCTAATTCAATCAAGTCGCTGGCAAAGAGTTGAAATGTAGGGCAAGGGCAGATTCCCTAAGTGATGTTACAGAAACTTTCTCCAAGCCAGCATTTATCTGTTAAATAGCAAAATGGGATATACCTTATCAATCAGTTACCAGGAAACATAGCTGTACTAACACCAAGCCCATATCTCTTCACAGGTTTCAAGAAACTTCCAATTACTTTAATAAAATCCAGATAAGCTTTATATCTACCCTTCCTCTGATCTACCAGCCTAGCAATTCTGTCAAAAAAAAAAAAAAAAAAAAAGGGAAATGGTACTAGTTTGGCATCACTTGTTCTTGGAGAAAGCAGACTGACTCTTAGTGATCCCTGTTAAGGAATGTAACACATTTCTTCATTTCTTGAGAAATTGACTTCCAAATTTAGCTAAAATCATATCAAAATTCATTATGTGGTTTTTTTCTTCATAAATCTAAATGAGCTGCAAAGTTTAGCATATTTAATATAATCATGATAAAATTAAATCTTAGTTCATTTTAGGAAGTCAACCTGAAATTGCCTAAGTGATGAATAAAGAATGTTTTTCAATGAAAAATACATTTCTAGCTCACAGGACTGCAGTTGTTTTGATCATGTAAAAAGAAGCTACATGCTTTTGAAAAAAAAACGTGGCTTATCTTAGAATTGAATTAGTGACTTAGAACTTCAGTGCTATCTTCCTAATAGCTATCTGGAGCACTTTTTCCTGGTTGTACCTCTAATTCTTCATTTACACTCTTTCCTTAAATAGTTACTTGGCTCAATCCCTCAGTTCCTTCTAGGATTTTGTTTAAAACACCCCTACCCCCTCTCTTAAAAAAGCATACTTCATCGCTTTCTATCCCCTTTATTTTTTTGGTAACACTTATCACTTGGTGTTTTTATGTTTGCTTGTTTATTTATATATGTTCTATCTCTTTCACTAGAATACAAACTATATAACAGTAAATATATTATATAGATATATAAATATATCTATATATATATCTATATATATATCCCTTTTTTTCATATCTATGTGCCTAAGGTTTGTGTCTGGCACTTAGCAAGTTCTCAACAAATATTTATTGAATGATGAATAAACAAATGCACAAACATCCCAATGATACTGTTAAATAAGCACATCATAACCAGAACAGAAAGTGGAAATGGGAAAGAGGACACAATCAAAAAACCAAATCACAATTGAAATAAAACTCTTCAAATATGTTACAAATTAATTAAATGTAAAATTATTCAATTAAAACTATAATATTTTAGATGCGTGCTTACTCTTTAAGAGACATAATCTATACCTATAAAATGATATAATTATCCAACAATGTTATCACATTAATTGCTTACAAAAATATCACCATGTTTGTAATTAATGTTTATTTTCTCATTTATTATATAAAGTTCCTTCTTTATTCATATTCTAGAATAAGATCTGATTCAGGAAGAAACTGAGTCTCAGCTGTCTGCTCTCTTTATCTTCCATTTTATCTTGAACTTGTATATATATATACATGATGTATATATATATATATATACATCTTAACTACCTATGCTATGAGTCACTATCTTTTACAATCAAAAAAAAAAAAGGGAAAAAGTTCTTTAAATGTGTGGTTATTTAAATAAGTGTCCAGTTTGGGTTTGACTTGAGTTGTCAACATTTTCTTGGTTTATATTAATAGTATGGCATTTAATATTCATTAGAAATTCATAATGTCTTTGAACAATGGATAATGACTACTAATCTCCTATTGACAATGCCTGAGTGTCCCAAGGTTCGTTTAAATGAGAAGAAAATGTGGTACTACTAGATATGGCACAAAACTATAAAATTTTACTCTCCTCAATGAAATGTGAGGAGAGTGCACAGAAGTTACTTTAATGTAGTGTTGAAACTGAAGCAACCAGCCAAACTAATGAGTAAATAAGCAGCTGATGGATATATGTAATATTTATTAATCAAATTATTCTAGTGTCAAGTAAACAACTAATACCTTATAATGTAAGGTAATGTAATGTAAATGGTACCTTACATTCTACAGAATACTCTCACATAGTTTCAATTCCAATATGAGTTAACTCCATCAGTAGATGTCACTTTTAGAATACAAATTTCTCCAGGATGCCCCAGCCTGTGCATTAGGAAAAAAGTTTTTACAATGTTGATCCTTTAAAATAGGTAAGACAGCAAGAGCACTCTCATTCTTTGTCATTTGCATTTAATGGAGAAGGGAGATGACTGACCAGTATGTGGTGTGGAAGAGCTATGAGGTCTAGGGAATGTGAGGACAATCAACCACTGTAATGAGGTCAAAATCTTTCTGTCCATCTTGACTGGGAACTTCAAAATGATTCTGGCTGATCTTTGCATTTTAGACCATTCTATTGAAAGTCTAAGGGGATCTTGTTGTTCATGAACGCTGTATCAAAAGTTTTTGTGATAGAGTGATACTGAATGGTGATTAATTGCATTGGAACTAGAGTGCATGTACGTATATGAATGTAAAAATACCTTCATCAACAGATTAATTATAAACCAGGTCATAACTCTGAACCATGGTACAGAATGAAGCTCACATTTTCTATGCTGCATTAAGGAGTAAACATGTGGGAAAGTTTACAGCTATTTATTTCCTTCTGAGCATTACGTTGATTGATGTTAGCGTATTAACCCAGGTAAGCAAGTTTTAAAGCAAGAAAAAAAAATAATGGTTTTGCTATTGGCTATTTTAATCAACCAGAGCTGAAAAGAGAGGGAAAAATTAATAGTAATGAAAAGTGCTGAGGAAAAAACATTTATCTGTCTATAAAGTCTGTTGCAAGGTTTTCCTATTTTAAAACAGCATTATTGAGCAGGCTGTGTTAACTTTGCCTTTTGGCAACTTAAGTAAAAGAAAACATTTCAGTTGCTGTGATGGAAAGTAGTGTTTACCACTATCGTTTATATTTAACATATCGTAGTCATTTTTAAAGTGATTTTATTTGTCATGTTGAGATATTGTTTTGTTTTGTTTTTGAAGGCTTATTTATTTACTTTTAGAGAGAGAGCAATGTGCTTAGGGAAGTGTGCATGCCAAGCAGGGGTAGGGGCAGAGGAAGAGGGAGAGAAAGAATCTCAAGCAGACTGCTGCTAAGCGTGGAGCAGGATCAGGGCTCCACCTCAGGACCCTAAGAGATCATGACCGGAGCCCAGATCAAGAGCCAGAAACTTAACCGACTGAGCTACCCAGGTGCCCTCAGATATTGCTTTTTTTTTTCTTTTCATTTTGAACTGGTCAATTCTAAGAATCAATTCTAAACAGACCATTGTTTTTTAAGAGTCTGCTCTAAAAAATTATGAACATAAAAGTGAGATGAGGAAACAAACATTACAGAAGGCTGGGCTACATCCCTCATGAAATGTAACATGTAGATATAATATAATAAATATAAAACATGTAAATTTCCATTTCTCAGCCTACTAAAAATATGATACGGCTGCCTATTTTACCGGTCTTTAAGATTCTAAAATGCTCTAGAGGAAATTTAATTCAAATGTTATTACAAAGTAAAAAATAATAAAAAAGAATTAGTAAAAGATTTGTCAAAGATGATAGTACAATCCCTTCTTTTTATTTTTGGAAAGAAGAAAGGTTTATAATTCATTTTAATTTTACTTTGCTTGCTACCAGTAAGTTTCTCATTTGTTCAGAAATTATATGGATTCTATGGATGTGTTCATGAATGAGACTTTTCTTGATGGAAAGTGAAGTCATCATATTAGAAGAGTCCCCATGAGGGAATTAGTTATCTCTTTGCTTCCTGGTAGTATCTTTTTTTTTTAGATTTCCTTAAAAGTTAGGCTCAAATGTTTCCAGATATAGATATTTCACCTTAGCAACAAACTCCCTTGCAATCAGTAGTGCACAGGGAAAGAACACAGACTGTATGGTCAAACAGATCTTAGTGACTAGACGAAAAAAATATTCCAAGAGGAGAGAAAAGTGAAAGGAATAGTAGGTGGTTAAAAATTTAAAGCAAAGAGATGGAAGAAGAGAAAGAGAGAGAGCATATGGAAAAAAAAACATTCATGTATTGTGATAAAAACTAAGAGAATCTCATTTTAATATTTATTTTATATCCCATCCTTTTCTTGAGTGTGTTAATAGAACAAGAATATTTAGTACTATCAAATGTTTAACTTCTTTTTTCGGGAAAATAAAAAGCCTATTGAGGTAATTACTGACATTTCAAATAAGACTAGACTTACATTCTACTCACATCTAGAAACCTTTTTTCCAAAATCATGATAAGGTGCACCTTTTATAAAATATCTACATTGTTTTGAGACTCATGCACATGGGTAAAGAAGTAGCTTACCATGTGATGTTCTTGGAGAAAAGTGAGCCAAAGCTTACTACATTATTAAAGTGATAGTCTTAACTAAATTAGTTGCTGCAAAAAGAAAAAAAGAAAAAAGGAAAAAAATAAAATAAAATAAAATAAATAAATTAGTTGCTGCAAGGTAGTTTTTCAATCTCACACATTAGAAATTAACCACAAATCCAACAGTAGAGGAATCATCCAGAAAACTTTTTGCTGTATTCTGGAAATAATCTCTTACAAAAATATGACAAGGAAACTGCATTCTGTAAGTAAGACAAATTCGACAGCATATTTTGCCCACACTGGGTATATTTTTGCTTTTCTAGTAGAGAGGAAATGAAAAATCCTTTTGCTTAAAATATCACCTGCAGTCATTCAACCTTGCAAAACCCTTTGCTGGATGAGATGTGTTTATTCAGCTTTTCAGTGTATTGCGAGTTAGGATTAAGAGTTCTACAGAAACTTCAATGACATAAAAAAAAAACTGTTTCCTCATCCTTGTAGCAGTCACGCAGTGACATGCAGTGGTGTTGTTTGTATGACCGTGAGAATCTAATTTCTAAAATTGGTGAAGTACTGGCTTTGTGTCCAGTGTACTTAGTTCATAATAACAGGTAGTCCTCACCCTTCAATAACTCTGATCCCATTCCATTTCAGTTGTTCATCATGGATGTGGAATATAGCAAAGACTGTGTGAGAGCACACATGTGCCTGGAGGCCATCTGCGCTACCTATCTTACTTTATAAAAGGAAGACTAAGAAACCTAATAGAAAATCACCATTTTAAACTTGCTTCCTGAAGGCATAGTAGGGCAGCAAACAATGCATATAAACCCTCCTGAATTTCGCTGTGTTACAGCATATCAGATAAGTGAGGGACTGACAAGTGCCTGTCAGTGCCAATCAACAACATAAGAAAGAGGCGTTGCTCTTGACAACTCAAGACTTCAGGGTCCTGAGTGCAGAAGCTCTTTTAAAGGGTTCCAGCTGTCATCTTATTCACATCAGTGAAGCATATTAATCTGTTCCATATTGTTTGACAAAGCTGTGGTAATTATCTTCTCATCTCCACAATGTTTTCATAGGAATCATTTATGAAGTGGTGATGTTTAGTGGGAAGCAAGAGCTAAACTCTCTAAGGGGGAAAAAAGGGTATATCTGGCACAAGAAAAGCGCACATCCTCTCTCACTCGGTGGTTTTTAGTTTTAGTGGAATTTAGATAAACACCAAACATGTAATTCACATGGAATTTTACCACCTTATGCAGTAGAAAACCTGAACCACCATACTTGCCAGTCCAACAGACTCACTTCAGTTGTTATTATTTCTTAACAATAGGAGGCATTTTTAAAAAATCTACTATCACAGTATCATAAAGGAAAGAACATATGGACACCCAAAAGCAGGAAGCACATAACCTCAGAATGTAACGCAGGATTTTAAATGAAATAACTTTAACTTCATGAAAAGCTCTTTGCATTACCATCATATCACATTCCCCTTACATCCCAGGCTCATGAAAGAAAACGTTTATCCTCCTCCATAGATCAGAGTTTGGAAAATACCGCTTTAAGTGATACTTTAGAAAAAGCAAAAAGGCCTTTTAATAGTTGATGAAAATTAAGGTTTATCATTTCTGTAGCATGCAGTTACATCCTTGAAAGAATGACTTACCTGCCGCTGCCAAAATCAGTGACAGATTTTGTCACAAGCTGTGAAAGAGGCATCTGTGTGACTAATGGCCTGGCGCACACATTCACTTGGTGGCTGAGTGCCAGTGTTTTCTCCGGATGGTTCGCTTCCGACTCAGATGTTTCTACTTAAACAATTCCTGAATGGGACTCTGAAAGCAATGTAATCCCTATGGATTCTATCTTCTTATCTCTAAACTCCATCTCCTCCCCACTCACCCCATTGTGAGAGGCTTCTCTTTCCAATTCTGCAGAAAGGCTTTTTTCCTCAGTGGAGGACCAGAGGAAATAAAAAGTGGGTCACTGGAGGCAGAATGTTTGAGTGCCAGACAGACAGTGACATACCATCGAGATATAATAATATGACCTGGATTTCTGTGAAATGTTATTTATGCATGGATTTATCTGTAGACCAAAGTATTCTGTCCTACTGGTGAAGTGAATCCCTCTTCTTCATCCAGGAACTACTGCCCCTCTAGACTCCACCAATCAGGCCTTCTTTGAAGACTTTCTTTGCCCTTCCCCATCCTACCCAGAACAAAGGGTAAATTAGATGAAGTCAAATAAGGTGAAACCAGACATAAAATTAGGCCTCAAAATGTATGTTGGGAACTCCTATAAGCTTTCCAGAAATGGGTTACAAAACTGAACTTTATACTTGCTAGCAAATTACTCAAAGCCAGAAGCACAACCCAGTTATGGTTCAGTGTTTACATGCTTATAGGCAAACCAGTTGCAAAATAGAAACTTCCATGGCTGGTACTGACATGAGAGAGAAATTTCTCCTGTGGGCCCTCATAAAGAGAAAACTGTGTAATGTAGTAAAGAATCATTAATAGCCTCATAGTAAACACAGTGCATTTCAAAGAACTGTTCCTTCTAGCATCACTCAGAATAAGCTTATGGCAAAATGCCACACCACAATTTAGTAAAAGTATTTCCATGGGGACCAGACAGTGTTCCAGAATTTCTGCTTGTCTGGCTTAGATGGAGTAGATTTAAGAGTAACCAAGTGAATGGACAAACTGCATGTCCTTCAGACAATCTTTCATAAATATTGTTCCTCCCAGCTGAGCTTCTGATAAGTGTTGAATGGCAGTGACTTGAAGATTATATTCCCTGACAAGTACCTGGAGTGAAGCTATTCTGTTTTTCTAGTTAAATGCAAAGCTATATGTTTTAACAGCTCCTCAACCCAGAGGCCATATTGACATTTTCTTATGAGAGCTGATGAGTCTGACAAGAACAAATGCTTGAAGAGAAAGCCACTCCATCTGTACGTGGAGATAAATAAACGGGTATCCACTGGTAGCGCCAAGATTCTTCTTAAAAGTAATTACTCGCCTCAGAAATAAAAGGATGATCAAAGTGCCAAAGATCAGTGCTGCACAATAAGAACGCAACAATTTTAGATTATGTTAATTTTGACCTTTTAACAAAACATCGTGTCCACTTGTAGGAACCAAATTTTGTTCCAACCTGTTACCACCACCTGCCTCTAAGCATATTTCATTTCAATCTATCCCAAAGGAAGGAGAGTGATACTCAAAACCAGATATTTTTTGTCTATTTTGCGAATGGGTTGGTATTCATTGCAGTGAGGAAATTAAAGGCCAGAAAAATGGCTGACTTTCTGTCTTATACATGCTTGCTTGTAAAAGAATGAAAAGTAAGGATAGGGTTGGATGTTACCCTTCTGGGAAAAACTGCAGCCATTCTTCTCTCCTTTCCTCCTTTCTAACTCTTCCTCCCATACTTGATAAGATGGTCTGAAAGAGTGCTGGTAAGAACCTTTGCCTCCATAAAAATTTTGAGACAGGCAGGTTATGCTGGCTCTTCTCTCACTTTAAGGAAAAAGTATTTTGCTCTCACCAAAATGGCCAAAAGGAGCTAACCACTGGTTCAACCTACAACCTAAATCACCAAATTCCATGTAGGAATTTGGGACAAAAGCCTTTGCTCTAGACTAGCCCTTCACATATTAATTGCCCACTGAGGCCTTTAAGGGACCCTGATCAAAGGCAATCTATATAGATATACAGAAAAACATAATCATAATATTGGACAGTGGTCAATAGTGAAACAACAATGCCCTGGATTTGTTGTTCTTTGGAAAAATGCAAGTTTGAAATAACGTATCAAGAAAGATGTTAGACAAATTTTAAATAGATCTGAGAGATAATTATCTATAATTTGAGGGTAGCATAATTACCATTCATAAAAATACAGGGGCAGAAAAGAGACCAAATCCCATCAGAAAGTTGATAAAATTACGTTAATTGGCAAGAGCATTAGGGTCCATGATAACGTGGGCAGAAAAACCTCCACTCCACTGTAGATTGTATTTAGCTTGAATTTTAAATTATTTATACAACATGAAGAAGTATTACCAAGATCCAACCAGAAAGTTATTTTAAGTCTATACATTTGGGGGCAGTTTAATTGGTTGGAAAAGTGATGGGGAAGAAGTTATTCATTTTTTTTACAAATACGTTTTAGAATCCCCCAGGAAACTCATAAATTTGAAAGTCCTGTTCTAGATTTTGTCTCCAATTCCATTTCTAACAGTTAGACTCAGGTTTTCACATATAAACTTATTATATGCAAGTATTATAAGAATTTATAATTTAGGAGAGAGGAACAGATGTATATACATACAGAATCTAATATTTCTGGAAAGATATACAAGAAAATGGTGCCAGTAAAGGAAACCATAAGTGATGTTTATTTTTAAGTGATATTTAATGTTAACATATGTACCTATTATCTCTAATTATTTTTAATATTTTACAATGGGATTTAAAGTTGAGTCTAAAAATACTTTTGATTTCTTTTTTTAAATTTAATTTCATGTATCACCACACTGATCAACCCTGGCTTTACTGGGTATTTTGTGCATTGTTGTTATTGTTTATGTTTATTTTATTTTGATATATACTCTTTATCAACCTAGAGATGAGGGAGCCAAATTCCAAATATTCTAAGGCAGAGGATGGAAAGAATTTGCTTATCCTTAATGACAATTTGTCATTAAAGACAGAAATAAAAATCTTCATTTCTCAATACCCAAAGCAGTTTTACAAAGTTCATCCTGGCCTCCAATTTTCCAGGGCTTCAGAACCACTACCTAAAATCTCCAGTAAAAATTTTCTTGGGCCATGGAGTATATTCAGTTTGGTGGAACACGTTAATTGAAACATGTAGGAGAAAGCTCTGCTCATGGACAGGAATATTACAGATCAGGGGCTGGGCTAGAGAAACAGTGACATCAATCCCTAGTTAAAAGGGTACCTGAAAGCACACTTCATGGGACAGAAAAAGGAAAAAACTTACACATAGTTATACTACCACAGTTGAGATTTCTCACAAAGTGAATCCACACACAAGGCACTATGGTATGGGACGGTCTTCTTCTATGTTCTAAGAAAACCTGCAGATTTACATAAGTATATAAATAAATATATATGTATATATATCTATATTACATGTAGTGTATAAGTATCTATAAGTAACATATAGGGCAGCCCGGGTGGCTCGGAGGTTTAGCACCACCTTCAGTCCAGGGAGTGATCATGGAGATCTGGGATCGAGTCCCACGTCGGGCTCCCTGCATGGAGCCTGCTTCTCCCTCTGCCTGTGTCTCTTCTCTCTCTCTCTCTCTCTCTCTCTCTCTCATGAATAAATAAACAAAAACTTTAAAATATATATAAGTAACATATATATGTAATATATATATATTAGCAACATATTCTGTTAGCTTTTGATTTGGTCATCAACATCTATCAAATGTTCATACTATCCTTCTTTTTCGTTTGTATAGGAATATGTCACGCATCTCTTCATCTCATTTTCTAAGTTACTAGAAAATTTGATCCCTGGGTAAAAATTTAAAATAACAGAGACACAGCTACAAATGTTCAGCTCACAAGCAAAAGAATAATTTGCAATCTACTTCACCAGTGACAGCTACAGTCAGCTACCTCATGCCAAAGTTAGGCTTTCTCATGGTAAGCTACGCTGTGGAGCATGCAGAATATACGAATCTCTGCTTTCAATCCACTCATTTATTTACCATTCAAGAAACAATTTGGAATGCAAGTAAAAGCGAGTTTACAGGAATAACATTACATCACTTATTTGAAGACTTCAAACTAAGTTCAGATCAGAACTGTACAAAGTATCCCTCCTAGGAAAGACCACTGTGCACCATTCCTGTCCTGGCTCTTAGCATGCTATTGGCACAAATTACTAAATTTTGGAGAACTTAGAAAAGGAATTTTGAGCATCTGCCATGTATCTTTAACTTTTTATTTGAAGGAGTTGATTGACCAGAAGAAAATGCACATGGAAATAAGTTCTGTTACAGAGCACATTGCTTATGTACAATGAAAGAGGAAGAGGTGCAACTGTGTTCCAAATGAAGCTTACTTGATTGGTAGAACACAATGACTTAATGTCTTGGAAGCATCTCCACTTAACTGGAACATATGAGAAAATTCCATTACAGTGTGCACCCACTACCAACTAAAAGGCTCAACATTCAATGCTCCAAAACCACACAGAAGAAGGAAACTTTTTTACTGCAGGAATCTTCTTGCCCATTATTCATTCAGTTATTCACTATAACTATTATAAAGCATTCATAAAAATTAAAGTAGCTTCACTAAAAATGCATGTCATGGGGAACTTCCTCCCTCCTGTCAAAAAACCCCACAAAACTCAATATGCAGTGGATGAAATCAAACTTGGTTAAATTTTATTCACATTTTATAAATATAAATGGCTAACACTACTAATTAGAATATTTTAATATTTTATTCAAGATTTATGTCATGTATAAGAATATGGTATGAGGAAGTTTTTCTCACACCAGAACTAAAGGTATTCTAACATTTTATGTCTATTAAATATCAGTACATAATCAGCCAGGTCAGATTTCTATAAATCCATAAGGATCATAGTGTTGGGAGAATTCATCTAAGTTCATCAACTTTGTTTTTCCTGATGCTCCCAAGGAAGAACTTTACTTTCTTCAAAAAAATATGTTGGAAAAAAAATCTAAACACAGAATAGTTACACAGAGTAATCAACATAGACTAGTCACAGGGATTAACTCTGGTGACAGAGTAGTAAGGTTGGAGGTAGGGAGTTGAAGTAAGGTTGCTCCAAAGGGGACTCTTGATTGATCACTATCACATGGAGCTTTTTTTATTATATTTATTCTTATATCATTTGTAGAAGTGAAAATAAATAAAATAAATATGTATATATTAAATAAACATATAGAGATAAACAGGAAGGAGAGAAAGAAGGAAGAAAAAGAAACTGTAAACATACACATCAGGCTGAAAACACAGGATGACAAAATTAGGCAGAATTCTTAACTAGAATTAAGTGCTGCTGTTACCCCAAATTTTGATGAAAACTATAACACCATTATATGTCTGTCCACATGAATAAATAAAATATGAAAAACAATCTTGTCTAATTATGGCCACTTTTCTCAACCTCTCTGGACAGGTGTTCAACTTCCTTTATTTTCTCTTCCAAGTTCCTTAACTGCCTCCCTGCTTTTAATATCTCTCCTGATCCAAGGGATCTTTTTTAAATCTCACTCTTCATTATCCCTAGTGAGTAATCACTCTACAGCCATCTGGACCACCCTTTACTCTTTATTTTGCATTTACTTACAGTTTACATGTCTCGCCAATATTTTAATGACTACAAAGGAACAGACCCTTAGGACAAAGTGCCTGGTATGACCAGTACAGGAGGATGAGGAACTAGTTTCTAAAAATCTGTTTGGTTTTAAAGGTCTTTGTAATGTGGATACTTTTTCTCTCCCAGAATGCTTATGAAAGGCTTTATAGTAGCCTTTTAACTAAGAACTAAATTCAATATACCCTTTGGAATTAGGCCCAGTACCTTCTGGTTTAAAAACGAAATCATCTTTTCCTTTGTTTACATATTATATCTTGCTGCTAAATCTTATTTCTAAACTTGTAATTAGTCAGATTCAGAGGTATTAAATTTAAAGGACAATTCCTTACTCATTTAGAAAACATTTTGAAGGTTATTTAATTGACCAAAAATTGTATCCATAATGAAATAAGAACTATTTTTTTTTCTAATTTTTCCCTCAGGGATAGAATAAAATGCTCTATAGATTTATTTAGTGCACATCAAATCCAGAATATTCATGAATATAACATCCTCTGCTGAAATCATACAGCTCCATACAATTTGAATGAAACATTCTAGTAATAGAACATTAAACATTTACTAAGTATTTAATATATGCCAGGCACTGAGCCATGGGCAGTAGGGCAGGGATTCCACAAAGCCAATTAAAACTACAAGAACATTTCCAGATGGATTTTAGGTAAAGTCAGAAAGGGGAATGTGCCTTCTAAAACTTGCTAGATTAGAAGAGACTATGGATGTTAGGATTTGCCTTGCCATTTGTCTGCAGCAGCCTGCTAGCTGACACAAATATTCCATTAACCACCTTTATAATCATATCACCTCCTTTATAATCATATCTCTTAAACATAGGTTACATTGAGCTTCCAAAAGATTCCAGAAACAAAGAAATCATATCTATCTACTTCTATGTGCTTCTCCTCTAATTATTAATTTTAATATATTGTATACATTTTTAAAACTTTCATTAAATCCTTTTAGGGCAAAAGAAGCATATAAATGAACTAAATATTGTTGATTTGCAATCTCTTGGCACACTGTCATTACCCAAGTCTTGCATTTCTTTCTTTGTAGTGGACATATCTAAAAGCTTTGAGTGCTCATTTTTCAGTAGAATTAGATAAAACAGAATTAGTAGTATAAGAGTAAAAAAGAAATCAAATTAAGTAGAGTCCACTAGTGAATCAAGATACAGAGCCCTGAAAACAAATCTCCAGTTTCCAACTCTCTACCCAGCCATTGGAAATCTATTAGGAAAAGATTCATGTTTGGTTACAACTGTAGTTTGGCAGCTTAAAATTTCCCTCTTCCTAGATGTTGTAATCTACATAGGGACTGTCTTTCAGAAAGCATTTCAGTGAAATTGAATGGACATTAAATTTCAAATATAATAGCATGAATTTCTACTTTTCTATTGACACAGCTTCCTAACAAATAGAATATTCCACCATAGAAAAAAGAAAACTATTTTTCAAGTCTGTTACAGACAAAACCATCAATGTCAGTTATGGTCCAGAAAAATCCAATTTAGGATTTGTCTGAGGAGGAACATACCTCCACCTCCTCCTCAGGAAAGGCAGACCCCATGGTATAATTCATGATGCATAACAATGGCTGAAGCAGGAATGCATATAAGTAATGCACACCTGTGTATGCTGCCACACGTTGCAGGAAAATCTCTTAATAGAAAAGAGCCACACGGTTATCTAGAGACTATTAGGCATGACTACTTTTAGCTAAGCAACTCTTCATCCACCCACACTAGGAAATTACAGGCTTGATGTTAACTATAGCTATGGAAGTATTACTTGAAAAATTAATTTTTATGTTGTGCAAACAGGTAGATAAACCAGGGAGAAAGTGCCACTGATACAGACAAGTAGTTTCTCTAGAGTCCAATGAGACCATCTGTGTCTTTTCCTGAGATTTTTCCTTTGGTTACATTTGAGCTGCAACATCCACTAGTAGCAAATGTTCTTATTTCAAAAAGAAACACCAGGGAAGAACAAAATAAAGTAGTTTTCCTTGTGACTGTCCTTATTAGTATGTATGTTCAAATGCATCAAACTAATGAGGCAGTGTCACTATATGGAACAGCTGTATTGAGTATTCAGGAAGTTTCAGTACATTGGAAGGATAAAACAAAAAAAAAAGCTATTAGTTAAACACAAGTAGTCATAAAGTAATAATGAAGAGAGTCAAGCAATATGTTGACTTCACTAATAACTACTGTATGTGGTGTAAAGGGTGGAATTTTAACATATTCATTTGTTTCCCCAAGCATAAATTACTAAAAGCTACATTCTTTTTTTTTTATAAATTACTGAAAGCTACATTCTAAACAAAGCACATATGTATTTTATACATACTGTATAAAAACTTTATACACTACAAAGTGTGATCCTAGTACATTTAAATTCTCCATTTATTTAGAAACAGGACAAAAAGCACATTAACTTCTAATATCATCAATATGATGCTCAACTTGTTTGTTTAATCTTAAGATTAAAATAAATGATATCACCATTTTGCACATTTAAGTGAAAAGCTCATGAAAAACAATAAGATTTGGAGAAAACATAGATAAAATCTTTAATCTTTATCCTCAGAATATGATAGTAGAAAAATTAAACTCATAGTTAAATCATGCTGTGAGCATTCTAAAATTAAGCAACAAGTGACAACTGTATAATTAGAAACAGAAAACAGGAAATATTTAATCCTTCTTGGCATTGTTACTTAATGCATTCCATTATTAACTGAATATTTTCCATTGTAATAATTCCACAATCCATTCTAGTCCCTATAAACACAGCCTATCTATTGTATCATTAGATACAGCTCAATAAAACCCCAATACCAAAACTCTCCAGATCTATCAAAGAGGTAGGAATAAGGATTTCTTTTCATTCCACAGACTTGAAATTTTATAGATTTTTTTGCTCACAATCACAGAACATGCTGGAAACCCCTTTCAATTGACTTTTCCCTGAAAATGACAGAGTAAGTTGAGGGATATTTCTCCAGAAACTATACCTATAGCTACTGCAAGAATATCTAAGGAACAAAACAGTCCATTTCCCCCTCCCTATGCAATAGAATGCACTGCCTCAGATCCTCTAAACTATGTGCTAATCTTCAGCTTTGTCAGGTCTCTTTTTTTTTTTTTTCTTAAGAGTTAAGCATAGATAGGTCTAGATAAAACTGTGAAATTGGTACTTTATTTATAGTGCCTCTTCCCAAATTCCTCCTCATGCCTCACTTTCTCCTTCCACTAATACCCTAGCCTCCTCCAAACCTTCTGTGCCCTAATATTCTTCCCTGAATGTAAGAGTCTCCTTGGCCCAGCTTTTATATACCAATTTGTCAATTCATTCAATATTTATTGAGCACCAACTATGTACCAGACACTAGACACTGCAGTAAGTATGCCTTTCCCTCCCCTTCTTTCGTGATGCATGAAAATAGTCATCTGTTCTGTGTTCTATTCTCTCAGGGTCCTGTTCCTATTGTTTTGATAAGCATGGGTAAATGCTAAGATATTGATGTGCTCAATTTGAATGGCCAAGTAATTAAGCTGAAATATTCCTTCTTAGAATTTTGGGGGATTACAGGGTATTCCTTAAAATACAGGTCCAAACAGAAAACTTAACTACCGTGTAATAGGTCAATATAAAAGAGACACCAGGACTAAAGTTGGCTGTCCTACAGAAACAAGCTAAATACTCTGAGGACTAACATCTGCAGGGAAAAGTAGAAGGAAGATCATTCCAGGTGGTCTAAGGAGAGTACATTAACTTGCAACTTTTACTTCTCACCTGCATTTCTGTAAGTATCCTCCTTATTGGAGTGACTGCTTCCAGTTTTGCCCCTCCTTAATCTTTTAAGAAGTCAAGTGTCATCTGGAGTGAAGTTCCTGAAATATGGTATTTGGGGGGGCACTTGGGTAGTTCAGTGGTTGAGCATCTACCTGTGGCTCAGGTCATGATCCCGGGGTCCTGGGATAAAGTCCCACATCAGGGTCCTAGCAGGGAGCTTGCTTCTCCCTCTGCCTATGTTTCTGTCCCTCTCTCTGTGCCTCTCATGAATAAATAAAATCTTTAAAAAAATAAAAGGAAAAATGGTATTTTTTAACTACTGCTACATAACTATTAGTCCAAAACCAAATGATTTTAATTTTATTATCTCCCCATTTCTGTAGGTCATGAATCTGGGTGAGGTTGCTTGGTCTTCTGGCTCAGAGTCTCCCATAAGACTACAATCAAGGGCTACAGAAAATCCAAGATTGAGCTGAGGAAGAATCTGCTGGCAAGCTCATTTATGTGCCTATTAAGGACTCAGTACCTCTTAGGCTACCAAACTAAGGGTTTCATCTCCTCTTCACTCTATCCTATAGCCATGTTTAACTACTTGCAACCATTTAGTTTCCGAAATGCAACATGATTCCTCTTGGACCTAGACCTTGGCACATTCTGTTTCCTTTCCTTGGAATGTCACTTACAATAAAGTGTGTGCATTACATAGTGTATAAAGCTTTGTGTCTATAAGAGATTACCAAGAAAATAAGTATAGAAAGTTCTCCATTCTTATTTTGACTCCACTTCTGTCACCAGATACCACCCCATTGTTTTGCATCCCACTTCAGCAAAATTCTTCAAAAAATTATCTGTATTCTGTTTCCTAACCTCTCACCTTCTCTCTTAAAACTACTTTAATCAAGGTTTTATTCCTATTGTGTTATTCAATTCAAGGATCACTTCTATGCCCTGATAATACTTGGCTGTCAGGAGTATTTGACATAGCTGATCACTCCCATTCTCTTTGCTGTGCTTTCCTTATTTGGCCAGGACCACACTCAGTTTTCCTTTACCCTCACTAGTTACTCCTTCTTGGATTCCTTTGAAGATTCCTATTTTTTCCATAAGAAGCCCAGGACTTATTCCTTTTCTATTTTATCCATATTTATTCCCTTGATAATCTTTTTCAGATTCAAGACTTTAAATACCATATATATGCTAATAACTTCCAATGTATTTATCTAAGGCAGACCTCTTCCCTGCACTACAAACCTGTATAGTCACTATTACTCTTCAGCTCTAAATGGATATTACATCATAGAGGGTCCAGATAAGAAACAGAGGTCATTCTAAGTTAGGAAATTTGAGGAGACTTAATTAACAGAGTGACTATTCAAAAAGGTGTGAGCAGAGTGTAGGGGAACCATGGTAGGTAGTGCAGTGTCTCTGCATCAATAGCACCAGAGCTGTTAAGACCCCATAAGGCCAAAGTGATGAGGGGAAGGAGCAGTCAACAGCAACTGGAAGGAGAAAATTGTGTAGATAAGACCACCAAGAGAATAGTAATAACATTCAGTCAGGTAACACAAAGAACTTGTGGAAAATCTTGCTGTGGGAAGCCAGGATTATAGATTCATGATCCCATTTTCTTTCCTCCCTCCAGCCTGTGAGTTCACCATTGGCTGAACACAATAAGAAGCCAAAGGGTAAAGGGATCCCACTGATGAAATGGACATAGATCAATTTCCTGGGGTAGAGAACAAAACAAAGAAAAGGAGAGAAAGGGTGTCGGAGAACAAAAGGAAGATATTCTATAATCATGTGTAATAGGCATGTCAAAATTAACATTTCTAAAACTGAACGTTTTCCCTCCAAAACTGCTTTATCTTTAGCCTTCCTCTCTCATAGGATGTGACTCTATCCTTCTGGTTGCTTATACTAAAACTTTTAGGGTCATTCTTGAATCCTCTATTTCTCAAAAACCCACAAGCTATTCTGTCAGGAAATTCTATTGTTTCTATATTTGAAATATATCCAGAATCCTACCACATCTCAGCACTTTTGCAAGACCATTATCTCTTGATTGAAAAACTACAACACAAAAAAGGTAATATTGTATAAATATTTCGGTTATCAATTTTTGTGAAACATCTCTAAAGATTCATCTACATATGCATATGAATGTTCCCTTGTTTTAATACTTGCAGTAAAAATTACATACAATTCTGCTTCGTGAATGATATTCCTGTCCCTATTTGTTACCCCTCTTTTTTTTTAAATAAATACATCAATACAGGTGAGAAATTGGGAACTGCCTTCAATTATATACTTCTAGTTTCACACAAAGATTTGAAAGGGCCCAGAAAAATTACATGTCTGCCCCAGCAAGTTTGTAGTGGTAAATGAGGAATGGGAGGCAGATTACTAAAAATAAATTTAAATAATCTTCTTTTGTAAACCATGCTAAGCTTTGCCTGTTTGAGTCAGTTCTGGCAAAGAAATTCTGACTATGACAGTAAAAATGTGTGGATATATTTTGAAACTGTTCCAGGCCCAGAAAATGCCAAAATAATTAGCAAGTTTACAAACTGGGCTGTGCTACCCTTTCTAAAGCAATACCACAAACTTAAAAGTCTTTCTCACCTTCCTCATTGTCTATTTTTGGAAAACAAGTTACTCTAACTTTTTCAACAGAAATGTGAGTAAAATAATCAGTTAATATCTCCATAAGAAACAGTTATCATTTCAATGGCACATTAAATTGGTGTTATATAAAATAAAAGCAAGGGCACCTGGGCAACGCAGTTGGTAAGTGTCCGACTCTTGGTTTCGGCTTGGGCTGTGATCTCAGGGTCATGATCCCAGGGTCATGAGAGCAAGCCCCACATAGGGCGCTGCACTCAGTGCACAGTGGGCTTGAGTTTCTGTCTCCCTCTCCCTCTGCCCCTCTCGTATCCTGCTCTCACTCTTTCTCTAAAATAAATAAATAAATATTTTTTAAAATAAAATAAAATAGAAGCAACATTAATATTATTTAGAAAAATAATCATTGGTCTAAGTATATTCTGCATGTCACATTAAATGTACACTTAATGGCTCTTTGTATGTTTATTAAGCTTTAAACTGAGGTCAAGAAGGGAAATCGCCTTTAAAAATTAGCTATCACTCAGTGCTCATTAGATTTTAAAACAAAATAAAAGTACTACATCCAAGAAGATGCAAGGTTGTATCAGCTTACATCTTCACCAAAATGCATCAAACTCCTTTTACGTTCATACATTCATTAAAAATAATCTGTTAGATCCTTTATTTTGTCTATTATGTTTTCAATTTAATTTATTTAAAATATATAAAATTTAATAAAATGCATGTTAAATCTCCACTTTTACAACTAAAGTCTTTGGGTTGAATTATAATAATATTGGTGCTCTTAGGCTAGGACGCCTAGAAATTTAGTCAAGTAATTAAGACTTTATTTATGTTACATACATACTTATTATTATAAAAATGGTAATAATAGGTGCTAAATTTTATTGACTGCTTGCTATCTCTCAGCCATTGCACAAACCAATTTAAGCACATTTATTCATGCACTAGTCATAACAACCCTATGAGGTAGATTTTAATATCCTGACTTACCCTTAAAAGGCTTTAAATTGGAGTTATCTACCAATAGGACACCTGAGAAAAATGTTTGTTTATGTTCATGAGTGCATGGTTAGAATGATGGTTTATTAACTATGAGTGTTTCCAGTACGCCTCCTTCTACAAAGGCATTACTTGCCCAAGGGGTAGACACTAAGTGAGTGACAGAATGATGAAATGTCCATGTTTTAATGAGTGAGCTACTACTGACAGATGCTCTGAAAGAGAACAAGTTCAGAAGAGTGTGGTGTTCTCAGTCTCCTCAGGGAGTGACGCCTCCACTCGGAATTCTAATTTCAGTTTCCGTTACTAAGGAAGAGGAGCAAAAGCTGACAGCACAGGCCGTGGAGGAGAATGAAGGAGAAACAGGGCTGTGAATTCTTAATTAACGGGATGTTCAGGGATGCCAGTGCAAGCTTTATAATGCTGCTATGGAAGGTTGCATTTAGAATAGATACAGAAGCCACTTGCTGCTATCACTAACTTCAGGAGGCAAAAAGGCAGTTTCGAAAGTCCTAGCCAGTGGTGAGAAGGGAAATTATTTCCTCTGGAAACCCTGAATCTATTTCTCTGAAAGCACTTTCATACTGTTAAATGACTTGGTTAATGGTATGGCTCAGAGGTTTCAAAACTCAGTTTCTGAAACTAATTCTAAAAATGCACTCAAGAAATGAAAGGAAAGAAATAATCATAAGCAAAAATACTAAAGACATAATGGTTTCAACTAATGTTAAATTCCCAGAGGAATCAGGATGCCTCCTAAACACTTTGGAAAAGGTGAACGTAACATGAAATCTCTTTTTTTCTAAGTAAAATAACTGAATTTAACAACTTAGTAGAAATGTTCATTTAATTATGCATTGATGGGTATATACTGAAAATTTACAAAGTACCAGGCACTGTGCCAGCCACAAGAACTATGCTAAGAAGGAAGACACATCCCTGAAGATACAGAAATCATAGTCTGCTTGGAGTGAATACCCCAACTTCCTGTGGTGAACCATAAACACCAGAAACCTGTAGAAGTGTGATTTAAAAAGGTAACCGGTACTTTCCACTGACACTGTTACAACTCCCTCAGGACTTGTACAAACTGCAATAAGCACAAAATATAAACATTTACAAGGACAGGAAAACTGAATGTTTAGAATCATATACCAACCTGTATTTTTACAAATAATATTGTTTGCAGATGTACAGATATTACTTGAGACTTGTTTGTCGTCATAGTCATTCTCAAAGTTTTGATGGCTTATTAGATGTTGAGAGGTATTAGCCTTGCTTAGTATAACCCTAGGATATGAATGTTTCCTAGGCACCTTCACCTGATCAGAATCATGCTAGGGGCTAGAGAAACATGTCACTTGTCCCCAAGGCGCTCAGAGTCCAACAGGAAAGAGAAGCAGGTAAACATTACAGTTACATTGCATTGTAATTGTCAGGATAGACATATCCTGACATACATGCAAGCTGCTGTGGGAGCCAAAAGAAGGGACTCTACAACCATGAGAATAAATTATTAGGAGATTTCATAGCTCAATATTTAAATCTCCTGCTGATCATTAGAGATGTCTGACAGAGGACTGAGCAAGCTTACTACGAAGGATCCTTCGGAGCTCAAGTAATGTTAAGGCAGAGACCGATTATCAACATGCTGTAGAAAAACTTTAGAAGATGAAACCATGTAATAATCTTGACTTCCAGTTGGATCTACTCCAGAATTTTCAACTCTGGATAGATCTTTCTAAGCTATACTCACATAGCTTTATGAAAATTGGGCTCTGTTGTCCCCACTTTGAAAGTTCTTCAGTGTAGCCTTGTCCACAAAGGTTTTGAAGCTCTGCACATTGGAACAATAACTGCCAGAACAGCTGGGCCCCACATCAGTGGACACCCAGGTTGCTCCACAGCAGTAACCAAGTGACCTTCCCTTTGTAGCATGACTGCCTGAGATATCAAACTGCTGGCATCCTCATAAACTGTACAGCATTTAATTTTTGAGGCATCTTACACTTGATCCTCACTCTCTAATACTGGTCTCTCCCCCATGCCACAGGTATAAAATATCCCCAGTTTTTTTTCTCTTCTATTGTGGTTTTTCTTAAATCACAAGCCAAACTCTTCACTCTTCAGAAATTTCTCTCAATTCATCACATTGATTCATGGCCTTCAATAGCAAATCCTGACCACAGAAATGTGAAATCCTGAAAATGTGGATAGAAAAAAAAATTCTCAAAAGCAAAAGTAGAAGGAAATATTTTTACAAGCCTACTTATTTCTAGTAATAATAAACCTTAACATTCATTGAGCTTTCCTTCTATAACTAATACCTTTCTATATACTTTATAGGGATAACTTCATTTAATCCTAACAACTTGAGTATAGTCAAATACTATCAATACCACCATTTGATATAGGAAAGTGAGGTAAGTAACTTGTCCCAGACTGTTCATTTCATAAGCCACAGAGCTGGAGTTTGAAACCAGGCAACATGAGTTCAAAGACTGTGTGTTACTCATCCACTACTCTTTACTTCCTCTCCAGTATATGACAGGTTTTACTGTTATGACTCATATGAGTGCACAAACAAGGTGACTGATTTGTTAACTACTACTGCTTACAGGAAACAAGGCAGGAAATATAGGGAACAAGGAGGAGGTGGCAAGTCAGGAGATTAGCCATTATTGCCCCACAGATTATGTGCTAGAGCCAGTCTCCACATGGGCCTACTGAAGAAAGGCTAAAAGCCAGATGAGGTAGATCCATTCTGAGGTTATAAATTTAAGATAACTAAACAAAAGAACTGTAACCCAAGACAGACAGATACAAAATAATACCTAAACATATAAGATATATACAAGATATGTAGACCTTTTCTGATGTGGTGATATGACAAGGGAGACAGAGCAAAGACACATGTGAAGGATTACTGCCTTTCAAAACTACACAAAGTCTCCACAGCAGTATATTTTGTCTGCACCATTATTAGGACCTGTTCATACATCGTAACTCCAATATTTATTCTATTATTATCCATCCATCTATCTTTCTTCCTGAATTTTAAAGCTAGTAAGAACTCACATATCACTAAATTCTAAGAAATTTGAAGAAGGAGTCCATGTTTTATTCTTTTTGGTATCTCCCTAAACTCCTGGAACAGTATGTTAACAATAAAATCATCTAATAAATACATGTTGAAATTAAATCTGTCATTAAAAATTTCCTGGAAGGAAGTCTTTTCTCCAAAAGCTTCTGAAAGGAACTAAAGGGACGATGGAGAAGTTTATTTTAACCAAACTCATCAAAATGGTATATAGCAAAGAAATAAAAAATATTAATAATTTTGAAAAGATAAAAAAAAATAAAAAAAAAAAATAAAAAAATAAAATAAAAAAATAAAAATAAAAAAAAAAAAGAAAAGATCAAGGTAAAGAAAGTTTTACAATTTAGAAAGAAAAGTGTCCCTACGAGATGGAAAATGAATCTGAGAATGGAAAATTCATTTCAAATGGATACAAAAGAGACTGAGCTTTAAAAATGTAAAGTTGCACTGGAAATAAAATGACTTTCTATAAAGCTTTTAAGCTCTAACCCCTGGCCCAAACTCAAACTGGAGTCTGGCTTTGGGAGAGGATTTCTCTCGAAATCTCTGCTGTTGTAGTTTCACATTTTAGAGCCACCTGCTGTATCATGCATGCACCTGTCTGCTCTTAAGTGAATTACTACAATCAAGAGTTTGCATGTGTTTTCTAGCTGCCTGAATTGAGTCTCCTCTTTTCAAAATAAATTCAAGAGAGAGAGAGAGAGAGCAAGAAAGAGAGAAAGAGCAAGAGAGAAAGAGAAACTTGCCTGTATAAAATTATACTATTTTATGGGGCACCTGTGTGGCTCGGTTGGTTAAGCCTCTGCTTCTTGATTTTGGCTCAGGTCATAATCTCAATGTCCTGAGAGCCGGCCCCAGTCGGCTGGGATCCATGATCAGCGGGAGTCTGCTTGAGGATTTTCTCCTGCTCCTCGCCCCACTCGTGCTCAGTGATGCACTTGAGTCCTCTCTCCTCTCTCTCTTTCTCAAAAATAAATCTTAAAAAAAAAAAAAATACACCGCTTTAGTTCCCCATGACTAAGTGAATATGAAACTAAACATTCTGGTCTGCGCCCACCCAACTCCCCAGCAATGATTGCTTTCTCACTTTCATCCTACAAGTTCAAAAGTAGTAGATATAACTAGCACCATGCAGTAATAGTAAACTGTTCTCTGAAGAGATAAAATTGCAGTAGCCAGGTAAGTTGTCAACAATGCTAAGAGGGTTTTTCTTCCATCATTACATGACAAGTACAGCACACATCTCCAAGAACTTTATAGAATGATCTTCTTATCACTCCACAGTAAGCACAGGCTACTAATTGCAGGAATTGAATCTTTTCTGGAAAAGAGTAGCCTTTTCTCTGCTTTGAAAATTATGTAGGATAAGAAAAACTGCAAGTAAAATTATAAGTAAAGTGTAGATTCTTCATATCCTTATTGCCAAAATACAGGCCCATTCATTCTCTCTCTCTCTCTCTCGCTCTCGCTCTCGCTCTCGCTCTCGCTCTCTCTTTCCCTCTCTCTCTCCCCTAACCTCCACACTTCTTCCAATCCTTGGTAGCCATTTGTTAAGAGTGCCTCTCTGGCAAGCTGTAAAACAGCAATGTTACTCATGATTATTTTTAAATGTTAGTTTTTCATGATCAAAATACCTTGTGATGCCAATATTCATTTCAAAATGAAATTTTAAACTCTTTCAATATTCTTTCAGAAAAACACTCCCAAATTAAATTGGTCAAGATAAGGCAGGCTAGCGCATGGCCCACAAGAAGAATCACAGTTCCAAAATCTGGGTTTTGTTGAGTTAGAGAAGGAGTTGGCAAACTTCTTCTGTAAAAGGCCAGATAATAAATATTTTAGGCTTTACGAGTCATGCAGTCTCTGTTGCAACTACTCAACTCTGCCCTTGCAGCATCAAAGCAGCCACAGACAGTAATACATAAACAAATGGGAGTGTCTGTGCTCCAAAAAGTTTTATTTGCAAAATCAGATAGCAGGATAAGACAAGAGTAGCCCATGGACCCCAATTTGCCATCCTCTGATTCAGAGGCAAGTAAACAGCTCTCAGAAATTGGACACCAGCATTATCTTACATAGTAAGAAAGAATGTTACCTGACCCAAGTGAAAACAACAAAGGGAGAAGAGTGGCACAAAGAGTTGTTGCATTATAGTTTATACTTAAGTGTTATCTTTGGTATATTTCTTAGATTGTACTTAATGTTATCCAAATGAGCAATAGTTAGATGAATTAATTAAGGTCAAAGTAAGCTGTATCTATGAAGAATCATCACCACTACAAAAAATCAGTAGGCTGAGTATTTATACATAATGTCACCTGCCTTAAAATTTGGAGGGAGGGAAGGGCAACCTGGAGGAAGCCTATCAAAGTTTACTGCAACTATACTAGTTAATATTGCTAAAAAATTTTTAGTTATAAGGAGATAGCCAATTCTGCAGTATAAGCAGAATTATATATTTAACATGATCCCACCATACTACTGAACAGAATAAAGAAAAAGAAGCTACACACACACACACACATATACACACATCTCTTTTATATAATCTTAATCATGATGATGCTGATAATGATGATTATGATGATAGCTACAAGTAACAGTACTTGGGAATTATTGGGAATTATAAAGAGAATTGGGAATTATATACTGGGAATTATAAATTGTTCAAAATAGCAAATCTAATCCTCAATAACCCTACAAAATAGCTATTATTATCCCATCTTCCATAGACAAGAAAATGCATAAAGTTCTTAAGTGGCTAGAGCTGAGATTAGTCTGACACCCATATATACAATTTTCCATCCAAGATAAACTAAAATTTTTTAGTTCTCCTACTTGCAAAATAAAAGTTAATTCAGTTATATAAAGTTAAATTTACATCTATGGAATTCTGACCTAACTTACCTGTTAGAGTGACAGCCCAGAGGAACAAAATGGGAAGTACACTCACTCTCAAAGACCAAAACTTCATAGCAGAGCAGTAACTGGGGCATGATGGGCAGTGAGTCATGTGATTATAACAAGACTACATTTTTTTCAACTACTAACTAACGCAAAGGAGGAAGGCAACTCACCCTCAAGCTAAGACTAAGAAAGGAGAATTAGGCTTCTCAAAAATTTTAAATGAGACTTGTGAGCAAGATGGCAGAATAGGAGGGCACCACCTCCATTCACATCTACCCCCAGAAACAATAATTTGGTAACCATCCATGGTAAAAAGTGTCTTTGGGATCCAGGTAAAAGAACTATGAATCTAGAGGTGCCTGGGAGGCTCAGTTGGTTGAGTGTTCAACTCTTAGTTTTAGCAAGATCATGGTCTTGGGGTTGTGGGATCAAGCCCTGCCCTGTGATGCTCCTGCTGAGGATGGAGGCTACTTGAGTTTCTCTCCCTCCCCTCTACCCTTCCCTCCTACTTGCCTACTCTCTCTCTGTCTCTAAAATGAATAAAAATAAAATCTTTTTTAAAACATGTCCCAAATGAGATCAGTGGAGCCCTGCTTAAGCTGGCTTCTATATCTAAAATAACAAAACATTAGGTGAAACCTAATAGAGCCAAAGACCAAGGAGTACCATTTTGAGAAGGCAGGCCTGCTCCCAGGAGGCAGACTCACTGATAATGGTCCTGGCTACAGACTCAGAAATAGCCCCAACCCCTCATGGACTCAACTTACAGCTTTGTTTGGCCTTGGCTCTGCCACAGTACCATCCACCAATGGTCAAGGTTAACACATCCACCTGTGTTCCCAGTAACAGGCCTACCAATCTCAATCCCAGCTGTGAACCCAGAAGTAGCCCAAGACTTGGCTGCAGCTCCTCTTAGCTGACAGTCCTACCCACACAGGGGCTAGGGGGAGACATGTTTGTTCCTCTGACCTCAGATTCTCTGGCCTCAGTCCAACTGCAGATCTGAAATGGCTTTGCATGGCCCCTCTCAACCACAGACTGAGGACCATTTCTACCAACCCAGTGATCTAATGGGATACGCACACCTTCATGCTCCCAGAGGTAGAGACCCACTGACCTTGGTCTAACAGCGAATCTTGGAGAAGCCCCCAAACCTGGCTCTAGACCTTTGCAGCTGCAACGGAGAACAGTCCTGCCCACTGGGGGACCCAAAAGGAGACACTCCTGTCTGCCCCAAAGGCTAGCCTGCTGACCTTAATTTGACTATAGATCCTGAAGTGGTCCTGTGTGACTCAGCCCCAACCATGCCTAGCCATAGTTCAGAGGCAGTTCTGCCTGCACAGAGACTAAGTGGGAGAAAAACTCTTCTGTGTGCCCGACAAAAGCAGGACCACTGACTTTGGTCCAACTGCAGAACATGAGGCAGCTCTGTGATCAAGATCCAGCCCCACTTGTCATGTACAGCCAGTGGCAGATGTATTAGATGTCAGGGAGTGATTAGAGAATTAGATCACAGGAATTAGTCAAATAATTTACAAATTGTTAATATTTTATTCTCCAAAAAATTCAGCATTTTCCAAATGCTAGTAAGAAATTTAACATATAAATTTCATTTTAAAGCCTGACTTTTAGGAAAGTATAATACACAGAAAATGCATATATCAGAAAAGATTCCCTTTAGGTTGCATTAAATTATGGATTATAAGTTATTAATGAAGCCCTTGTAGAAAAACTTGAAGATTTAATAAAGATGATGGCAGAAGGAAATGAAGTAAAGTGAGACTAGGGAAAACAAACTTTGAATCAGCCTAAATTTGAGGTCTTAATTAAGGCAAAGTAAAGAATAGAAGTGAATAAAAATGTAAAAATGTAAAAGAAAAATTTTTTAAAGCCAGAGAAGGGACATTTCTGTCTTGATTTTGAATGTGGTCTAAATGATTTGGAATATTCATGTCTCCTATCTCATGTCTCTTTTATCTCATTTCAGAAGATATATATATATATACTTTAATTTCCCACTAATCTTCCTCCTGCTCCTGACAATGTTCTTATCACAAAATCTTATCTCATCTACAACAGGAGGATTTAAGTTGTATTATATTGTCTTCAGAAACTGAGAAACTGCAGAGCATTTGTAGGCTCAACTAACACGGAGAAACTAAGTACAAGTTCAAGGTTATATAAAGAACAGGTGAGTACTCTGGAGGAGAATACCAATCCATTAATAACTGAGAATAGAATACTGCAGGTAAAATAGAAATCCTTGTTAAGCACCCCAGGTCAAAAATTGAGCTACTACTTAAATATCAGAAAGCCACATTTGTGTTTGTTCATAGGCAATCTATTTCATATATAGATCTTCCTTATTTTGCACTGATAGATATTTCAGAAATTTATTTATTCTACACAATTATGGATCCACATAGGCTTTAGAGACACTGTAGAGAAATGAATATCAAACTGTGGCTCCAGTAACTCAGTAGTTTTGTTGCTGAGAAACCAGAAATAACCACAAGCAACTCTGCTTAGCTAGAGCAAAGATTCTAAGCTCTGACATCCCCAAAATGAGTTGGGAGAACTGAAACCAGTCTTTCCAGTTTACAAGATACATGGGCTACCAAGGCATCCTGTTACATTTTAGGCTGGAGAAGAAAGAAGAGAGAAGAAAGAGAAGAAGAAAGAAGGAAGGAAAGAAAGAAAGAAAGAAAGAAAGAAAGAAAGAAAGAAAGAAAGAAAGAAAGAAAGAAAGAAAGAAAGAAAGAAAGAAAGAGAAAGAAAGAAAAGAAAGAAAGAAAGAAAGAAAGAAAGAAAGAAAGAAAGAAAGAAAAGCAAGCAAGCACAGAGCCCATTGCTCAGGGATAGAAATTAGAGAGCAATTAAGATGCTTTTCAGACCCCTAGCAAGGAAACACTGGTAGGACCGTAAGGATTAAGGCCAAATCCTACTGAGACACACACAAAAAAAAGTGCTAAATTTTGAGTCAAATCTCAACCACTAGTATGCACAATCTATGCTGCAGGTATTTTTGCAGAGTGAAGTAGAAGGTGAGAACCCAGTTTTCAAGGGAACGAGAAGAGTGGGAGTATGTGCAAAGTAGCACAGGGATGGGCTCCTAGGTAAGTCCCCACATGCACCAAGGTGAGAATCAGTATCACTGATTAAATGTATTTGTTGGGCATGCATCGTCTCATGAAATCTTCATAATGGATATACTATGAAAAAGGCACTATTAACCATTGCCAAAAAAAAACAAACTCCCATCCTGTTTGGATTGGAAGTACTGATTGTGGTGGTGATGGTGGTGGTGGTGGTAATGATGGCTTGCTTGAATGCCCTCAAGCACATATGTGTCCACTGAGCCATCCTTGTCAACAACACACACTTGTAGAGATTGGCTGGGTTCTTCCATCAAGATATGTAGATGACCTTCAGTTGGGCCTGACTTGCCTGGCAGACCAGGGACACCTGAGCTGGAACTTATACTAGTCACACAGGGAAACATGAAAACTGGCAAGTTCCTTTACCATTTAAAGAAAGGGACTTCTTCTTTCTTTTAAAGAAAGAACTTCCATTTCTTATACTAAATCTATTATATAAGTTAAATGAAAATATAATGCTTCCAGATGCTTGTCCCCGGAAATTAGGTTCCAGAGAAATTAAACATGAATTTTTAAACATCCTAAAAACCTATCTTCTTATGAAGAAAGCTTTTTGTTCTTCTCACTGTTAAAACAAGATAAAGTCTGTCTAGATTTGAACTTAAGTAGGGCCTTTTCCCCATTTGTCAGTGCTCACAGAATAGTCTTGGTTGACCACTGTACCTCTGGCCACAAAATATAAATAGCTTTACCTCACCAGCTCATTCTTGGCATTTTTTTCCTTCTAAACCTAATCCATTACCATTGTTCCGTGCAATGTGGGTTCTTTTCAAGGCTAAATCACGTTTTCTGTCTTATAAATTCTATTTCCTCACCATTTTACATCTGAGAAAACTGAAGCTTAGGGAAGGGAATATACCGAGGTTCACACACATCTGAATTGGCAAATCAGAACTTGAACCCAGGTCTGCTGACTCCCATTGCCCTGCTCAGACTTGCTACACTATTCTGCCTTTCTCAAGTGCTGATCGAACCACTGAGGCAATGATAAGGTCTATATGAGCAAGAAATGTCAAGGGGTTAGCAGTCTATATTTCTATGCAAAAGCTAGTTTTTTAAATTCAAAGTTTTGGAAAATGAGTTATGTTAAACAAGATCTTACTGTTTCTGAGCCTATTTCTATACCTAGAAGGTGCATTAGAAATTTAAGCAACTATGCAAAAATGCCAAAGACACAAGAAAGCTATACCACTATGTTCCTTCTGAAAGAAGCAAATTCCTTAATGTGGTCAACACATCTCTGGCACGAGGCTACTAGATATGAACCAAAGATGACTCTTGGTGTCCACTAGAGGCAACATTATATAGCAGTTGTGAATGCAGACTACCTGAAGGAGAATCCCTGGTCCACCTCTTTTTAGGTGTGTGACCCTGGGCAAATTTCCTAGTCTCTCTCTGCCCTAATTTCCTCATTTATGAAATAATAATAATAATAATATCTATCTCACAGGCTTATTGTGAAGATAAAATAGGTTAATATACATAAGGTGCTAATAAGCATGCTTATTATTTAGTGAACACTCAATAAGTTACTTTTACCATCAACAGGTGAAATGGAGTTAAGAGATGTATCCACCCTCTGCTCTTATCATCTTAGACTGGCAGGTATGCAGTGCTGAATGGCATATAGAATGATCAAAGACAACATAGGCTGGTTTAAAAAACACACAAGTTACTTTTGCATGTGGGATAAGTATAGAAAGGCTGCTAGTCACATTAGGTATCTTTACTCAAAGTTGGCTGGCCTGACAAATGATCTACCTTCTTAATGGAAGAACCCAGCTAATTCTTAAGAGAATGTGATGCTGGCAAGATTTGTCCAAGTAAAGTGCAGTGGGGCTATGGAAAGCCAGGCAGTCCTGTTCAGGATTTGCTTAGTTCTGTGCATACTTGTTATTTTACCTACTGACCATTTTTCTGTTCTTCAGGGTACCCTGCCCTGAAGATTTCTCTAAATTTCTATAGAGAATCATCCCTTACTGATCTTGTCTGGCTCCAGTGGTGACCCAACCTCAAAAGGGGCCATGCAACCCCTTTGCCCTCTCCTTTGGTTTAAGATCAGGGATGTAACCCAAGAGGATCTAGTCAGAGTGAATGCCAGTACTTGAAGGGAGTTCCCAGAAGAAAACTGCTTTCACATCTACTGTATTTTTTAACCTAGGAAGATGTGGCCTAGGACTTCTGGGTGATTTTTTTCTTCTTCTTCTAGAAACTGAGAATAAAGACAACAGAAAAAGAGATAAGGAGTAAAAAGAGGGATAAAATCTTGGTTTGAGCCTCTGAGTAAGCTACACTTAAAATGAGACCATCTTCTGGATTTTCAAGCTATTTGAGCCAAAAAATTTTCCTTTTTTTTTTTTTTTCTAAGCCAGCTAGGATTGGTTTTTTGTTCCATTCAACAAAAAGAATCCTGATGGTTGAAGGCATCATTTCTGTAGCCAACGAAAACTGGAAGAGTCAAATCTGGCAGACTCATAGAGCATGCTATATGGCACTCTTTGATGTCTTTGATTGGATCTTTGCCTATTCTTACTCATGTTTGTAACTAATGCACATCTAATTAATGGAGGATAGTCAGAAGAAAGGCAGACAGGGGCAAAGGGGCCCCACTGTAAGAGAAAACTACCCTTAAAAGGAAAAAAAAAACCATCCTGTTATTTCAGCTTTACTCAGTGCCCCAGCTTTAAGTCTTCCTACTGGAAGAACTTACATGTATATGACTGAAAGCAAGGGAATGGGCCTAGGCATTCTAACTCAGGCCCTGGGAGGGCAGCTGAACAGCCAATGAGATATGTAAGTAAAGAACTTGATGTGGTGGCCTGTGGCTGGTCAGTATGCCTTAGGGCAGTGGTCGCCACCATCCTCTTATCCTAGAGGCTACAAAACACCACCTGGGAAGGAGCCCTCCATCTTTTCCTACATGAACAACCACCTGATAGGTAGATGAGCATGTGGACCAAAATCTGACTGAGTGACAGGTGCATGGAAGGTTAATCAGATTAAAACAGCCTGCAAACAATCTCATAAAAACTCCTCAATTTAGAAACTTTGATGGCAACCCTCTTGAGTCCTCGTCCTCTTCAGGATATTTGTACTAGGACTCAACAAACTTTACTTTGCTGCCCACCACTCTTCATCTGGTCTACCTCTTCATTATTCAAACTGGCATGACCAAGAACATCAGGCACGAAAGGAAAAGAAATCCTGAAATATAATTTTGATAGTGTTTGATATTTTTCCTAAATATCCGTAAATAATCTTTCCCAAATATTTTTAGTTTTATATATATGGATATCAAGTCTCCATTACTTTTAAGTATGTCTACAAGCTGCACAGATCAAAATTGTTATTTTATGACAAGTCTTAAGCAAAAAATGAAATAAAACAAACTCTAATTATCTATTCTAGAATACGAATCAGATCAAAAATAAATACAAAAATAAAATGAAATAGTGAGAGATCTTTGTGACTTTTCTTTAAGCTCCAACATATTTTGATAAACAAACTAATGCAAATGTCTAGTTTTAGGTATGTCACTATGCTAACTTGTAAAAGGCATACTTAGCACAGACACTGTAGTATGAGTGCAATCAGGAAAAAAAAACTACATAGTAGGTTAAAAGGGGATGGTTAATATAAAGAATTATTACATATACTATAAGTAACTATGGGATATAGGGAAACTCAATATGACACCCAAGGAAGAACAAATTTAGAAGTAATCAGATTATTGGAGGTGTGGTTTGGTTATTGTATAGCAGAGAATTTCACTGGTTCAATCAGGCCTGAGCTGGTCTAGAGTTGCTGCTTAAGAAATAGGCAACTCCACAGTACAAGTGGGAAAGTCGAAGAACAGCAACCAGTAACATGGGGGTAAACTGTGAGTCTAGGTACTGCTGTCAGACAAGAGGTCTTCAGAGCATAGGAGCACACTATAGCTCTGGCTACCGTGCCAAAATAGCCATGGGAAGCTAATAGCCAGGATGAGGCTGCAAGACCTTGGAAGAACTATTTTGGGCCTGTGGCTGTGGCAGGAGCCACCCAATGTCCTGCCAACCACACTACCAATCCCTAGTTCCACACAAGTGACTGGAAAAGAGCTTCTTCCTCCTGCAATATCCATTCAGTGTCCTCTCCTGGAAGAACATGTTATTCACTTTACTGGAGAAATACTTGGGGGCACTTGAGTGGCTCAGTTGGTTAAGCATCTGACTCTTGATTTCGACTCAGGGCATGATCTCAGGATGATGAGTTCAGCCCCACGTGGAGCTCTGTGCTGAGCACAAAGCCTGCTTGGGATTCTCTTTCCCTCTCCCTCAACCTCTCCTCCTTGCTCACATTCCTTCAGAAACTAACATTTATTGAGTACCTACTAACAAGAAAAGATTTTTAAAAAATACAATCCATGTCTCCAAGGGGCCAGAGCAGATGTGAACAAGGAAACAATTGAAATGCAATATGATGGGACTCTAACAGAGATGTGTTCACCAAATTAAGCTTTGCCTGTGGAACTCAAGAGGGCTTCCATCAGGCAGATTAACTTCACTATGTTGTAGCACAGCAGTGTTGTGAAGTTTATAGCAAGTAATTTATTACTAAAAATGATTAATATGTTGAGGTTTGCATAATTTTTGTGAATTTCAGAGCAGTTAAGGTATTCTCTATAATATCACTTTTATGTTCTTAAATGCTGATAGGCTTTCATTAAAGGGCAAAAACTTCAGGAACTACACATAACCCAAGTGTGTATGATTTATGCTGCTGCCATAATCTTGATGTACCCATAGGAATATGTTATATTCACAAGACTATTGCATTTGATGTGGAATAAAGGGCATATAAAGCTTTCAGCTGGCCTTAGACTTTTATGATCCTGAAATTTCTAATTCAATGCAATTAAAAAGAATAAAAATACAACCTTGCCCAGAGATAGGAATCTAAAAAAGGAAATTGCACTTCTCAGTCTGAAATGTAGACAGGAGATATGAGCTAGAGAATATTGGTTTGAAAGTCAGTATGTTAGCTTCTGTTGAAGTCATGGGATTACACAGAAAGGGACTGTAAGAAAAGAACAAATGATTGTCTTAGGTTTGGTTCCTTAGAAACGGTCTAAAATGGGAAATTTTTGTTCAAATCACTTACTGATTTATTCAAGAGGAGGAGAGTAGAAGAAGTAAGTATAGTGCAGAGGGAAAAAGCTAAGCAAGGATGTGGTCTCAGATAGAGCCTAGCTTCAAATTAATCTCATAGAGAGGCCTGAGTCAGCACTGTACCAGAGTTGGCCTCACCTTGAGGCAAGGAAACTAGCTTTTTATAGCCCTTCTCCCATCAGAGAGTGGTTAGCTGCAGACTACCTTGGGAAGGGAGCTGAGCATGACTTCTAGAAGTGGCTCTTTATTTAGGCAGTTCTTCAGAGAAGGGGGTCAATTTTGAACTGCTAAAACACTGAGAGCCTCTGAGGAGTTGGGTGTGCTGGCAGGTAAAAGGGATCTGAATGGGTACAGTTCAATATCAAAGAATGAACCCCTGGGGAATCAGAATAGAGGAAGAAGACCTTTGAGGGAGGCCAACAAGAAGTCTAAGAAAAATGAAAATAATCAAAAGAGAATGGTAATAGTAGGTAGCAGTCATACTAGGTGCATCTCAATATTATAACCAATACCACACTATTGCAAATATCGCAGAATGGAACAGTTCAAAATAATTTTCCGTAGATATCTCATTGTCAGGTCCTCAGATCATTACTCTAAATAGAATATAAATATATATATATTTTTTTAAATTACACATATCTTGCATTGTTTTCTTTTGTTTTCTAAAACTATCTGTATAAACTAAAGCAAAAAAAAAAAATCTACACCAGAAGCAAGGATGGTCATTATTATCTTGTCCTTGGGAAGATGCCAATTGTAGAGAGCATGGCCCAATAATTAAGCAATCTATCTGGAATGCAACAATCACATGGAGGGAAACTTGGCAGGATTTCTAGGTCTATTGGCTTCTTACCTGCTGTCACTGTAAGTCTTTGGGTAAATTTTTTTTTAAAGTCTTACACTTACAAATGAGATGCTAACCTACACAATAATAAAATAAAATGGAAAAAATAATCCACAATTAAATAAGAAAGAACATGTAGCAATATCCTAGTGACTTGCTATTATCTTATCCTGGGGGAAAAAAGCAAACCATAAGTAGTTTTGTTTAGATTATTATTTTGCTTTATTATATGAAGTAAATAAAAATTTATACTGGCTGGAAATTATAAACCTTTGATTCCTAATTTTATTAAACATTGCTTCTTTATTAAGTTTAAACCACATGAGCCAGTATTAATTGTTTAAGCAAGTCTTAGGACTTATGCACAAGGTTCATGAAATATAGTCAAAATGCACTGTTATGCTTCCACCTCCCATCACCCTTTAAATACATTTAATGATGCTACTGTATCCTCTGCCTTTGGCCCTAAACTCAAAAGTGTATAGTGTTTTCCCTGGCATTTGTTGAGCGCACAGTCCTAAGCTACCTTCACACTCTCTTGGCATAACAGATATTTACACCTGCCTTTCTCTGATGAGGCAAATTTGTAGATTCTTCAGAGATGTCCAGGATTAGAGGGGACTCTTAGATATGGTTCCTTGATCTAGCAAATCCATTCTCTTTCAGGGTTTGTTATACCCTTCCTAGTGTCTACTACTCTGGCAGTCACCTCTAACTTCTCTTTAAATTCCTTCTAGGCTATCCTACTGGGCAGCATTAGGACAGCCTGCATTCCAGCTCCCCTGAGCCTCTAGTCCACTCTAGTCTAGAATACCACTTCCTCAGTCTTGGCCTCCACAACCTCCAGAACTATAGGGTAAACCCAATGTCTCCTTTGGTTCCTTTACCAGTAGATCTCCAATCAAGCTTTCTGAGTAATCTCCTTGACTCCCTCCCTCTTAACATAAGGGGAAGGGGGACACGCCCCATGGAAAGAGAAAATCATAGGGTTTTTTTCATTCCATTTTAAACTTCCTACAGCATCATGTTTCATGACTCACTTTAGTATCTTGCAAATATAGTACTGTCTCAGTTAAAACCTCCAATTTAATTTCCTTTTACATTTAAAAGCCAATGGAAAATAAGCCCCATGTCTTCGGTAAAAGCTTTGGGGGGTTGCAATAGTGAGAACATTAGGATTTTAATAAATGAAAGGATGGGAGAGAACAGGCAAAGCCCAGGGCTGAACCCTGGTTTCAGAAAATTATCACATGGTCCTAAGGAGATCCCTGAAATCCTAGCAACCCTATTCATACAGAAGTCTTGAAATTTGTGAGTAACCTGCCTTAGAGCCTTCTGTGGAGAATTAAGGGGTAGAGTGAGCGGGCACCCTAACTAGAAGGTCTACTTCTCTCTAATTCTTTGACCATATATCCTCCATAAAGAAGCCTCTTTTTTTCCCAAAAACTATTTGTATTTAGTATTAAATTCAATTGGCAATTGAGGGTGGGTTGGGAAGTCCAACTCAGGTCAACTAAAACAACTTTTTAAAGCCTCATTAAACTTAATATTTAAAGAGAATCACTTTCTCACTTGAAATCTTCAGGTAATTACTTTAATTCTCTGTTTCCCTCTACTAGTGTGGAACTGTTCTGAGCTAAATAGCAAGAAAAAAATCTGGGATAGAAATACATCTAATCTTAATAAGATCTGGATAATTAGCTTACAGGATACACTTCCAAAAATTAACTAAATTTTGCATTCGACCATAACTCATAAGGCTTCTTTATAATTTGTATTACCTTGTTTTTAAAACTCTAACAATATACTCAAAGCTGCACAGTTTATAAACCAAGAGGCTGAGCTAATGTCTTATGTTTTTTCTTTCGTAGAAAAGACTATCTTGGGGGACCCATAAGGATATGAAATTTTTCTTCCAAAGTAATAACTTTATCATATTACACTAGAGCTAAAATATAATATTCATACATATCATATTACACAAAACTCCAAAAATGCTTGAAAAGTTTTCCACATTTATCTAGAATAATTATGAAACCACTAGAATCACTTTGCATAAAAATTTATTCCTCAGTAGTCTTTCTTTTTTTTTTTTTTTTCTCAGTAGTCTTTCTTTAGCCAATTATCATCTTGAAAGAATTAAGGAGAAGAATATAAATCATTATATGATTTATAATCATAAAATCTAATGCAAGAGATTATATGGCTTATAAAAGATGCCCTTTTTATTTATTAACAGACTTATGGAGAAATTCGTTGGCTATATCTTCATCAGCTGGCTAGACCCTGAACTTTCAAAATGTGATTAATTTCAACCACTTTAAAGTTTCAGGTAAAAAAATAGAAAATAAAAAAAATATAGTTTCAGGTAAAAAGCAACCTAATTTCAGGCAAATTTAAACATTTCCTCCAAAAAAATGGTTATACTCAGAAATCAATAAACAATCAAACTTGTTCACAGTGCTAATTGCCTAGAAATCATCTTTGAAGTATTTACAGAAGAATAATTTCATTGAGGTAGCAGTAACAAATTCCATTTTTCTTAACTATTGTCAAAACTTTAACATAAATGTGTAAAACTTTTCTCAAAGACTCTTTCCCCAAATCACCTTTTGCATAATAGCAAAAGTATTGAAAGCAGAGCTCAAGTTTCAAAAAGAAAAATGTTGTGGGGAAGAGGTTAGGCAGGGTGATGAGAGACATTCATGCAAGCTAGAAAAATAAGAGGAAAGAAAAAAGAAATCTTAAATTTTTATTGATGTTCTTATGAGGCTTACTGCTGAAAGAAGTTAAGCACTCAGCATTTCAATGATTCTTTTTTTTTTTTTTTTAACAGCAGTAAGAAGAATGTAGAGAACAGTGACACATTCACCTTAACCTGTTGTTAGCCTTCTGAGAGCAGTCCTTGGAAGTCTTCCTCCAACACCATCCAGCTTCATTTTTCTGGCCTCTCTACTTGCATTGATATTTCAAAAAGAGTATATACCTAAAATCAGAAACATTTATTACTTTTAAGTTTCTATATCTTTACAGTAATACATCTCAAATATTGTAGTGGATAAAATTCATAAAACTTGTTAAAAATACAGAATCCAGCACATAAATCATCACTGCAATCTTCACTGATGATTCTTAAGCAATAGATCTACATCTTAAGAAATGTATATCTTTGTCAAGGCTTGAACTACATTAAGAAAAACACTGATCTAATTTTGAGGTTCACATGTAAGTTATCAAGAAGCTCTTGTTAGGAAGACTACAATCCATTTTCATCTCTGGTGTCTTGAAGGTATTGTTAGAAGAATCAAAATAAACACAGAGAAATGATAATAGATGATAGATAGATAGATGATAGATAGATAGATAGATAGATAGATAGATAGATAGATAGATAATAGATAGATGACAGATCTAATGGGAAGAAATTCAAGGACAAGTGGGAAGTGAGAAAAGGAGATGAAGAGAGAAAAAGATAAATTTTTTTTTTAAAAAGGCAGCTAAGATTAGATCTACATAAGTAAGAACAATCTTAATTTTTACATTAAATTGATCAGTCGTTTAGCAACATATGGTTATGTTTAGTACCATATAGACATACTTCCTTTAGCTACTTCAGAACAGGATGTAGTCCTTCAGGATCTATCTACTTTTAATCATCCCTCCATGTCTATCTCCCTTCCCCATCATCACCTTCCCTCTCTTAGTTTTCTTCTCCTTTCTGATATCTTTTTCTCTCTCCAGTGATTTCTTCCTGGTGACTTTATCAATTTGCTATTTTATTATATCATGTTCCTACACCAACCTTAAGCACAGTCACTTTTATAGTGTGATTAAATGGACTTCTGTCAATATCATGGCTGCCCCATTCCCTCTGGCTGAAATTTTAGAGCTTTTTTCCTTTAGAGTAAGTATTGCCTTACCCATCAATTTCTCTTTTAAAAATCTGTATGCTCCTGGAAGGGATATATACCTTCTGGAAGATAAACTCACTACTAGCTAGAAGGCCTTCCTCCCTGACAGGGACCAGTGGTCATGGCGTTGGGCATCTAACTGACAGGGAAGGCATCTTGACCTACTCTAAAATCTGGAGAACTCTCACAATACATACACAATATTAATTGAGGAATTGATTTTTCCATCTTCAATTAATTGTTTTGGACAAACTTTTGATTGCTGGGAATAGCAAAGTTCAGCAGGAAAGCATTTCCTTGGATTTTTTTTAAGACATGTAGACTCATATACATTCAAGAGACAATCTGAAGAGAACAGTAATCTATCATTTAATGGAATTTAACAATGAATTTAGCAATCTTTTGAAAAAATAGCCTTAATACACACACACACACACACACACACACACACACACACAAACACGCAGGACCTTAAGAATCATATAACTCAGTATCTCTACCTCCTTTCTTGCCTAAAAATGTTCTACAAACTACCTTAATAAAAACTCAATCTATCATTGCATTAGGCAATGATCATTGCTGGGAAATCTTTCCAAGTATCTACTAAAACTTCATGTTATGGCATATTTTTTTCCTTTTATTTTGTGCACACTGAAAATGAATAACTAATCATGACCCTTTATTTAACACTTTTCCATAATATGTACTTAAATACAGAGGCTATCCTTGTGTCTGTTTTCTCTTTTATAATTTATGCAATCCTTCGCAGAGGTCCTACTAAGAATTTTTATTGCTTCCCCTTCCTTACAACTGCTCACAACTAGAATCATTATTAAAGCTCATTTTCATATACTGCTTATATTTTCAGGGAAACTTCTTTAGCATTTAAAAAATATTTTTAATATTTGGCCCTTAAGAAACAGCATTTTTCAACATAACTAGAAACAGAAAATGATTAAAGTTTAAATTCATTAGGCACTCAATAAATGTTTATTGAATTTAGCTGAAGTGTCATGAATTTTTCTATTTTTAATCTTCATTATGATTTATTTTCTATTTTCACTCATTATGAGAAAACATTTCCATATTCCAATACAGTAGTGAGATTTAATTTTTTCCTCCCTTGGATAATTCTTTATTCTCTGTTATTATGTGTAATATTTCAAACTAAAGTGTTCTTACTGCAAGTTTCTGGTCTCCACATGTCTTTTTATTGCAACAAATAAATGAATTAAACTTCTCTTCTTAATAGTAATTCTTACCACCTACTTGACTTATAGGAACATTGTGAAGATTGATTACTAAAGCACTTAAAATTTCTTGTTTCTGTTTAAAAAGACCAAAAAGAAAAAGATTGTATAATAGGAGATTGTATTTATTTTTCTGTTTTTCTAGACATCCTACAATAATTCTTTAAAGAATTATTTTCTCCCTTTTGTCCTTACGATAAAAATTATGAGTAAACATGAATTTCATAGAACATGGAACCCTGTTAGTAGGAGCTCATTCATTTCTATCTGTTACAAAGGATAGGTTCACCATTGTCCATTCAAATAACAACTAAATGAGGCATGACCAGACCAACTGATTTCAAATTCAGATATAGCAATTTAATAGTGTGTCTCAGCAGTTGGCCATTCCATAGCTATACCATCAACCAGTAGAAGAAATGTTGTCTCTTAAAATAATGGACTAGAAAGCTCTCTAACTAGGAAATTTGAGATTTTCAGACCTATTTCTACTTTCCTCTATGGTGATTCTCCCTTTGTATTACTATTCATCAGTCAGTTCCAATGTTTGTTTCTTTTGTCATTTTGCATGTGTGGTATAATAAGACTAAACCTGACGTCAGGAAACCTGGGTTGAAACCCTTCTCTACCACTTCCTAATTGAGTGACCTGGAGCAAGTGTCTCTAAATCTAAATTATCTCAGATGGGATAGGAGAATAACATTTTCCCCACGACTCATGAAGTTTTTGAGAGGATGGAATTAGAAAATATAAGTGAAAGCAATATACATTTCAAGTCACTTTATCTGTATAAGATATTATGATGCCAGCCTATTGAGCTTTGTTAACACTTTATATCAGAATTTTTTGCTTCAGTCATATCATAATTCTCACATATGAAACAACTGGAGGAAAAAGTCATTTGCTAACTTAACAGTTCTTCCTATTTACCGAGCCTTGATCTACATGTAGATTTAGACACTAATTTTACAACAGGCTTCGAACACCTATCAATATCTTACATATTCCTTCCAATGCACCAACCAGCAGTCTTGTCTCTGCTACCCCTACCTCTGGCCAACTCTACTACTTCCACCTGAAATGGTTTCCTTTACCCATGCCCAGTGAAATCCTATTAATCCTTCAAAACCAGCTTATAAGTCATTTATTACATATTCCTCAATTTTTTTCAAATTAAAAGTAAACTTTTGAAATTTATTTTTGTTCTTAAAGCACCTCTATTTATATTACATATACTCTAGTATTCTCTCTAAGACTATGACCAAATTGGGTTGAAGGAAGGAATTATTTCTAATTCACTGCATATCTTAGTGCCAAATAGAGGTACTTGAACATAAAATTTACTGAACAAAAAAGAAAAAAAATTTACTGAACAACTCTCAGTTACTCTTAGTCATTTGTCTCACACAAACTAGTCTTTTATTTGTTTTTACCATATCTGCTACACAAGGCTGTATTAGGATATAATTTTCCACTGCCAATGAACCCAATTTAAATGCTTCAGTCCTTTACTAAAAACTCTGCATTGTTATCCATTGCTCCCTCTCATCTTTCTTAACTCCTTACATATTACTTACTCAGTGTTCCTCCTTCTTATCATCCTGGAGGATATTTTAAAATCCAATCTCTATTTTCCCATATCTTTTGCACCTCATGAAATATCCTTCTTTGTCAATCATTTCAAAATCTAGCTTAAAAGTTTGCTCTCCTAAGAAGCCTTATTTGATTAACTCTTTCATATACTTCTTTGCAAACCCTAAGCTCACAGACACCAGAACAGTATCCTTACGAAATGAAGGAGAATGTATGACTCTATACTAGAACTACATTAGGATATACTACCTAAAAGCAAAACTACCTTAAGACAGTTTATCCATATCCTTCAGGGTTTGTTTGTAAAGTATAAAACTAATGACTATAGAGCGTATATTTTTTTAACAGTATATATACACATTTTTCATCCTTACGTTTTTATGAATGTGAATAGTATTTCTTGAAGTAGAGATTTTTGCACTTTGCTAAGGTTTACACTATGAAGACAATATGTGCATACATTCTTCGTTATTTATCATAATGTCTTTCTGGAAATCATTTTGTAAATTAGATTGCCATAATGTGAATCAAAATTGTTCTTTGAAAGACTACAGCACCAGTAATGAATTCTGACAAAGAATCCAGAATCAAATTACTCACAGATATGACTAATAGTATTTTAAGACATATTAAAATATAAGACTATTTAATAATTCAAAAAAGTTTTACTTTCAGGGACTCCCTGGGTGGCTCAGCCCTTGAGTGTCTGCCTTTGGCTCAGGTGTGATCCTGGAGTCCCAGAATCGAGTCCCACATCAGGCTTCCTGCATGGAGCCTGCTTCTCCCTCTGCCTGTGTCTCTGTCTCTCTCTCTCTGTGTCTTTCATGAATGAATAAATAAAATCTTTAAAACAAAAGTTTTAATTTTAACAATAAAGTACAACTCATTTTCTATGAAATTTTTTAAAAGACCTAGATCATATACTAATTTTCAAGGGTTCTGAGAGGACATAAAAAAATGTTTAATCAAATATGCCAGGCTGGTTATAATAAACAGTTAACAGTTATTTTTCTAAAAATTAGTGGGGCATACCCCCCATCCTAGGATCATAACTAAGCTTTCAGTCTGGCAACACACTTCCCTTATACTGAGTGGCCAAAGGCCCTTGATCTGGTCTCTGATCCATGTACAATCTATAGATGCTAAAACTGAAAAGCAAATATACAAAGCCAAATAGTGCTGGTAAACATGAAAGAACACAGGCTTTGGAATAAGTCCGTTTGGTTACACATTCCACCTTGTAGTTGTTCAAATGCAGGTTACCTATTTAAACTCTAACCTTCAATTTCCATAGCTGTAAATTGAGAACAATTATACTTAATAACAACTAAGTGGTTGCTCAAAATCAAGTGAAATAAAAATACATGATGTGCTCAGTAGGTACCAAACATATAGTAAATACTAATAAACACTTAACATTATTATATCATCATTATGATACAGAGCACATTCGCCCACCTACACATGGTAAATAACCTAACATATGCTCTCCATCCCTACCTCACATCAAGGAGAACAATTAAGTTCTCTCCTCAATGCTAGGGATATAATATAATAAACCTAGACTGACCTCAACAAAGGGCCTTGTGAGCTAGCTAAAAGCAGAAATAATGCTAGCTCATAAATTCTGACAGACACATATCATATGAATAGATATATAATCTCCTTTTCTTACTAAGGAGTGTTTGTATGTATTTATTTATTTATTTATTTATTTATTTATTTATTTATGAGAAAATTTCCAAACTATGATAGTCTCACAGATGTTCCATAATTTGGAACTTGGAGCACTTGATCTTTCATTTGTTCAAGGGCTGGAGCCAAAGCAAAACTGAATCTAGTCTTGGACATTTTTTACTTTGCCTATGGCTAACCCTATAGAGTAGCTACCTCTTCAATACAGTTTTTAATTCCTTAATTTTAATAAAAGTATGAGAACTCTATACTCCATTCAGTAGATATTAAGACATAGGAATCTTCCTTTCATCACAAACATGGAATAACCCCAACTAAGGATTTTGCCAGAAGTTATCAGTACTATTCCTCAAAAGCCTTTATGGAGCATGGTCTACAAAGGGTGCAATTCTATTCTTTTGCTCCTTTATGTGCTATGCAAGGATCAATTCAGACTATACTATCTGGGCCTTCCATAGAATTACTTTCGTTAAACTATGCTTTAGTTTAAGTTATCTATTCTACATATACATTCTACATCTATTCTACATTGTATCTACTCTACATAGTTTAATTATCTATTCTAGATTATTCACTTTTTTCACTTTATGTCTCCTTTGTAACAAGCACAGGAAATATTTTCCCAAAACTTCAAGCAGTTGTGTTGTGGCTTTTTAGATATATTTTATCATATATGGACAATGTGAATCATTCAATTTGTCCTAATTTAATGTTTTGACTCATTAGGAAACTTAGAAATGACTTGGTGTCCCACCTTTAGACACTGTGAGATGTTCATACCATGTATTCCTACATTTCTTGTAATCTCATTTTATTATTCTTCCTTATTTCCTTTCACTTTGTCTTTTATATTTTTTTTCAGTTCTTATGTCATTGTACTATAATTTGCTTGTCCCCTTAGAATTTAGGAGAGGAATTTTCAGGCATGCCTTAGATTTTTTTAAGCTGTGTCATTAATTTACTGGTAGCAGAGAGATTCTATCATCATGAGATTCGTTTCCCAGATTCTCACATATATCTGCCAATCCAGACCACTAGCCCTAGTACCTAAATAATTTTTTACCAAAGTAAATAGATCCATATATACTCAGAATTATATCAGATAGGAGTTCTAGGTTAACTTATTGTACTTATAGCCTCTAAACTTTTTTCACCATCATCATCATGACCAACCACTTGCCATTCCTATCATGATGCAACTGGAGTGTGCTGTCTTTTTTTTTTTAGTTAATTTTTTGAGTACAATTGATGATGTCAAATTAGTTTCACGTATACAACATAGTGATTCAACCTCTCTATATGGTATGTTATGCTCACCACAAATGTAGCTACCATCCGTCCTCATGTAAATGGCAATTACAATACCATTCACTATATTCCCTATGATGTACTTTTTATCCCCATGACTTACTCATTCCATAACGAGAAGCCTGTGTCTACCACTCCCCTTCATCCATTTTACCCATCCTCCAAACTCCTTTCCTCCAGCAAATATCAATTTGCTCTTTGTATTTGTAGGTTTGATTCTACTTTTTGTTTGTTTTATTTTTTAGATTCCACATATGAATAAAATCATATGGTATTGGTCTTTTTCAATCTGACTTATTTCACTTAGCATCATGCCTTCTGGGTTTAACTATTTTATTGCATGGCAAGATCTCTTGTTTTTGTATGGTCAAGTAATATTCCAGTGTGTGTGTGTGTGTGTGTGTGTGTGTGTGTGTGTGTGTAATCACACCTTTCTTACCCATTTATCTGTTGATGGACACAGGTTGTTTCCATGTCTTGGCTATTGTAAATAATGCTGCAATAACCATAGGAACCCATATATTTTTTTCAAGTTAGTGTTTTCATTTCCCAGTAATGGAATTATTGGATCATATGGTATTTCTTCTAATTTTTTGAGGAACCTCCATACTGTATTCTACAGTGGCTGCCTCATTTTACATTCTCCACTCCCAACAGTGCATAAGAGTTCTTTACTCTCCACATCCTTGTCAATACTTACTTTTTGTCTTTTCTTACAGGTGTAAGATGATATCTCATCATAGTTTTGATTTCCCTGATGATTAGTGATGTTGAGCAACTTTTCATGTGTCTGTGGGCCATCTGTATGTCTTTGGAAAAATGTCTGTTCAGGTCTTCTGCTCATATTTTAATTGGATTATTTGGGTATTTTTCGTGTTGAGCTGTATAAATTCTTTTTATATTTGGAATAATCAACTCCTTGTTGGATATAGCATTTGCAAATATCTTCTCCCATCAACAGATTGCCTTTTTGTTTTGTTAATGGTTTCCTATGCTGTGCAAAAGCTTTTTATTTTGATGTAGTCCCAATAGTTTATTTTCACTTTTGTTTCACATGCCCTAGAAGACATATCTAAAAAATATTGGTATACTCAATATCAGAGAAATTACTACCTCTCTTCTCTTCTAGGATTTTTATTGTTTCAGGTCTCACATTTAGGTCTTTAATCTATTTTGAGTTTATTTTTGTATGCTGTTAGAAAATGGTCTAGTTTCATTCTTTTGCATGTAGCCGTCTAGTTTTTCCAGCATAATTTATTGAAAAGACTGTCTTTTTCCCCGTTATTTATTCTTGCCTCCTTTGTCATAGATTAATTGAGCATATAAGTATTGGTTTATTGCTAGGCTTTCTATGCAATTCCATTAATTTATATGTCCATTTTTGTGCTAATACCAAACTGTTTTGATTACTATAGCTACGTAGTATATTTTGAAATATGGAATTGTGATCCCTCCAACTTTGTTCTTTCTCAAGACTCCTTAGGCTATTTGGGGTCTTTTGGGGTTCTCTACAATTCTTAGTACTTTTTGCTCTACTTCTGTAAAAAATGCTGTTGGTATTTTGATAGGGATTACATAGAATCTGTAGATAGCTTTGTGTAGAAAAAACATTTGAACAGTATTAGTTCTTCCAATCCATGAGCATGGAATATCTTTCCATTTTTTTTGTGTCATCTTTCAACTTCTTTCATCAATTTTTTTTAAGTTTTTAGTGTATAGTCTCTCACCTCCTTGGTTAAGTATTTTGTTCTTTTTGGTTTAATTGTAAATGGAATTATTTTCTAAATGTCTCTTTCTGCTACTTCATTACTAGTGTATAGAAATGCTACCCATTTCTGAGTATTAATTTTATATGCCGTGACCTTACTGAATTCATTTAACAGTTCTAGTAGATTTTTCATGAAGTCTTTAGGGTTTTCTCTCTATATACATAGTATCATGTCATCTCTCTTCTTTCTTACCAATTTGAATATTTTTTCTTTCTTTTTCTTGTCTGATTACTGTGGCTAGGACTTCCAGTACTGTGTTGAATAAAAGTGGTGAGAGTGGACATCTTTGTCTTATTCCTAATCTTAAAGGAAAAGCTCTCTGTTTTTCACCATTGAGTATGATGTTAGCTATAGGTTTTCCATATATGGCCTGTATTATATTAAAGTATGTTACCTCTAAACCCACTTTGTTGAGTTGTCATGTTGTTAAATTTTGTCAAATACTTTTTCCACATCTATTGATATTATATGATTTTTATCCTTTCTTTTGTTCTGTGGTACATTGCTTTCATTGAAATGCAAATATTGAGCTATGCTTGCACCCCCAGAACAAATTCTACTTAATTGTGGTGAATGATCCTTTTAATATATTGTTGAATGTGTTTTTGCTAATATTCTGTTGAAGACTTTTGCATCCATGTTCAAGGATATTATAATTTTCTTCTGAAATGCCTTTGTCTGGTTTTGGTATCAGGGTACTACTGGCCTTGTAGGATGTATTTGAAAGCTTTCCTTCCTCTCTTATTTTTGAAATAATTTGAAGACAAATATCTGGTACAATTCACCTGTAAATCCATCTGGTCCTGGACTTTGATTTTTTGGAATTTTTTTATTACTGATTCAATTTTGTTACTAATAATTGATCTGTTCAGATTTTCTATTTCTTCCTGATTCAGCTTTGTAAGATTGTATGTTTCTAGGAATTAATCCATTTCTTCCCAGTTGTCCAATTTGTTGGCATATAGTTTTTCATAATATTCTCATAATTTTTTTGTATTTCTGCAGTGTCAGTTGTTATTTCTCTACCATTTCTGATGTTATTTAGGTCCTTTCTATTTTTTTTCTCAATGAGTCTGGCTAAGGGTTTATCCATTGTGTTTCTTTTCAAAGAACCAGCTCTTGGTTTCATTGATTTTTTTCTATTGTTTTTGTAGCCCCTATTTCATTTTTTCTAATCTGATCTTTATTATTTCCTCCTTCCACTTAGCTTGGGTTTTGTTTTCCTTCTTTTTCTAGTTCCTTTAGCTACTTAGGTGTAAGATTATTTGATTTTTTTGTTTGTTTGTTTCTTTAGGTAGACCTCTATTTCTCTCTTAGAAATGCTTTCACTGTGTTCCAAAGATTGGACTGTTATATTTTCTTTGGCTATGTGTAATTATTTATTTCTTCTTTGATTGCTTTGTTGATCCATTTATTGTTTAGTACCATGTTGTTTAGCTTCCACATGTTTGCTTTCTCCAGTTGTTTTTCTGTTTTTGTCTGGTTTGTTTATTAATATTTGCTTCATATATTTAGGTCCTCCAATGTCGGGTGTGTATTTACAATAGTTATATCCTCTTGTTGTATTGGTCCCTTTATCATTATGTAATGTCCTTCTTTGTCTCTTATTATGGTTTTTGTGGTTTAAGTCTATTTTGTTTGATATAAGTGTTGCTACTTGGGGTTCTATCTTGGTCACATCATCTAAATCAGTAATGTCATCATTTACCTGATTTCAAATATTACTGCTTACTGAACATTTTCTGTTGCCATACCAGTATCAGCCTATACAAATTAGTTATCAGGCTGGTCCTGTGGATGAGTCCCATCTACATGTGGCCTTGCCTCACAGGTTTTTTTTAGACTATGCATTTATCTGCCCTATTGCCTTGAGAGAAACAGCTTGTAGAGGCCAATTAATTTCTTTATCACCTACCTTAGCTGGTTCCTGATCTATCCTTCCACACTGGAATGAAACCCCTAAATGCTGAGCACCTAACCACCACTGTTACCACAGAAATTCAAAAATATGATATTGACTGCCACAGAGCTCTATTTAGAAAAAGTAATTAATACTAAGAAATTGCCTGTGGCTCTCCTAAAGGTTATTTCAACACTAGATAGAGACTGGATTCCTGAACTTGATAGAAAGATACACCTTTAGCGATGCCTGGGTGGCTCAGTGTTTGAGCATCTCCCTTCAGCTCAGGGCGTGGTCTTAGAGTCCACATTGGGCTCCCTGCATGGAGCCTGCTTCTCCTTCCTTTCCCTGTGTCTCTGTCTCTCTCTGTGTATCCCTCGGGAATAAATAAATAAAATATTTAAAACAAAAAAAGAAAGACACCTTTATTAGAAAACTGAAATTGAAAAGTGAAAAGTGTTGAAGTAGAAAAAGGTTATACACACACACACACACACACACACACACACATACACTTAATGCCCTAGATACATAGTTTTAACTTTAAAAAGCATAACAGAGGAAAGAATAGTAAATTTACTGTTCTCATTTCTCACATTCTCGTAATGGTTTTCCCACTAACTTTTGAGTAAGCTTTAATGCCATGATTTTGACCAAGACTATAATAGTAAAACTTTTAAGATTTCACAACAAAGAGTCAGGTTCAGTATGGATATTTGTGAGATAAAATGTCTAGTAAAAATAAAAAGGACTTCTCAAAGATATTACTAATCTAACTATAAAAATTACTCAACATAAAAAAAATTACCCAACACTTTATTTTTAGTCAGAAAACTCACACATACTTACACAATGTTAACCATAGAATATAATCCATCAGAATCCGTTATTTATAGTAGGACACACCAGAAAGGACTAGAATCTAAAATTAGTTCCATTACCTGAGGTAGTTCTTAAAATGTGTTCCGTAGACCACCTGCTTTATAATTACCTAGGAAGTCAGTTCAGAATGCAAATTCAAGGAACCCACTTCAGACTTCTAGAATTAGAATTTCTGGGATTAGAGCTCTGGAATATGATTTTTTTTTCTAAGATGCCTTGATTTTAAGTGCATGTAAGTCTGAGAATCACAGCAACAGAAGAAAGCAGGTGAAAAACACTCTGAGCTACAAGTAGGTATGTTCCTTGTAACAGGCAATGAAGAATATGCAAAAAAATGTGGAAACTCAGTCCAAGCAGACAGTTGGCAAGATGAGGTAGGTATCCTCCACAAGTGCATCAATTCACTTGGGTTTAAAGCTTCACTAAATGCTTACTTTGTCAATTGCCAAGCTTTTTAACTCTATGGCTCAGTGTTTGCATGTAAAATAATAATAATAATACTCTAAATCATAGAGTGGTTATGAGGAGCAAACATTTTAACACATATAGACCACTCAGAGCAACATTCAATGCATGAGTTCTCAATATATATTAGGTCTTACTGATCACAAAGCAGCTCTCTCAAGAGATAAAAATCATTGCATCAACTTTGAAAATGATTATTACCCAGTTCTGTGAAACTATGTAATGAAAATACAGTATTTTACACATAAAGTGCCACATGGATATTATATATGCTATTCTTAATGATTCATTAAATAAAAGCAATTCATATTCTTTTCTCCTAAAAAGTCAACTATGTGAAATTACTATTTTACCATGTTTGGCTCAGCTGCTAAACAAAATTTCTCCTAAGATATCTCCATGAGATAGAATTTTCCCATGAAAATTTGATCACCAGGTGGAATTAATCAAGCTTTATTTCCACTGGATAGGTTTCTGAAATCATTTTCCCAATGCTTCATCACAGTCATAGCTTAGATTTTTTTTTTTAATATTCATTTCACAGTCAGAAGGCTTATGACAAAAGATGTTGCCACAGGATTTCCAGTACTTTCTATTGTTTACTTTTTCTGTGGAAAACACTGAAGTGATCTGAGATAAGCTCTAATAGAAAAGAGTCAATCTAAAACTACTGGGTCCTTATCTATAAATACTGCACTGCTAACGGATAAATAACCATCATTAGCCATATCCCTGGGCTGTTTCTAAGCAAAATTGTGAGATGTAGTTTAGCCATAACATCGTATTTTCCCTTTTGATATATTTCACTTCTGATGCCTTCTCCATCTGCCCTTCCTAATCAAGATAATATTTTTTTGTTCTTATCTACCCACAAAGCTTGCTGTTACAATTTTACTCCACTGGAAATTATCTGTTCTATATTATATCATCCCATGACCCAGTGTTCCCTCTAATGGATCTAAACTGATGGACAGCAGTTTTGAAGGACTGTTGCAGTTACCCATATCTAGCTGAGATTTGGGGAGACTAATCCATGTCCCTATAGTTTTCTTATACCATACTATGAAGAGTAATGGTAAAAAGTATAAGAGGATGAAAAAGATGTTTAAGAGTAGGCAAATCTCTTAACAACCATTCATGACCACCTTATTGTTCCACAACTGGAAAAGAAAACCTTGGAAAAAGCAATACACCAAGACCAAAGGTACTTTTAATAGACTAATTTTACCATTCAGACTTTATCTTTCATTGGCTCCCACTCCCATTCAACCCAATGGTTAGTCATAATTTTACCTTTCCTCTTGAATTTCACTCCTTGACTCTGAGTACATGAAAATGAAAGTCATCGAATAAAATTTTTCTCACCTTCCTCCTTTCTAACTTGAAAAGCTACCTGTGCTCCTGAGTATCAGGGTAAAACAATATCTTCCTCTTTTTGAAGGTTGATATCTATACTTAGATTCTGAGTCCTATATACATCCATCTAACTTGAAGCTTTCTTTTTATCATTGCCTTCAAATGGCTTTCTTCTTATGCTATGTTCAGTCTTAAAAATTTCTTCCTTAACTCTGCATTCATCCCTACCTCCCTTCCCACAGTTTCTTTTGTTTTCTATCCAATTTTCTAATTCCCAACAATTTGCTTCTATCTTCCCATCTGGACATTTAAACTTTAATGGTGATGGCCACCACCGACTTCGACATTGCCAAATCCCATGGACAAATTTGTAGCAGTTGACATTATTGATTAGCCTTTCCTTCTTAGAACTCTGTCCTTCCTTGGCTTCCATAACACCATCCTAAATAAAAGAGATTTATTCTTTAATATCTTTTATTGGATATTTTCATTCTGCTTATCCTTAAAATGTTTTACATTGGACCCACTTGTATTTTCACCTTACATTTCCTTTCTTCTTGTTCCAACCTATTCCCATTAATTTACTTTTTTTTATTCTTATAAATTTAAATGTATAAACTTGAGTCCCAAACCAGAACTTCTAGTCTCAGATACTTCTAAACTCCACCACCAAGTATCTAATAAGCTCACTGTAATGTCTACCAAATGTCTATTTTTCCTGCAGGACATGTAGTGATAAAATACTATTTATGTAATCAAGCATGCCAGAAATCTGGGAATCACTTTTGAACCTTCATACTTTCTTACTCCCCATATCCCATCAGAGCACTGTGTCCTGTCAGTCTATATCCCAAAGCCATCTGTAACCTATTAATTTCCTTCTATCCCCATAGCTAACATTCCCTTAGTACATATTATATCATCTCTTCCTTTAAGACAAACCTGTTAAAGAAAAAACATTTTAAAGTAAAATGATGAATTTTATACAAATATAAAATGAACATTTATCAATGATTTTATTTAACTAATTAATTAATGAGGAAACCAATAAGATGTTGTAATATGGTGAAAGGACAATTAGAAATATCACACTTCTGAACCACTGGTTCAGCGGTTGAGCGTCTGCCTTTGCCGGCGTGATCCCGGAGTCCTAGGATCAAATCCTGCATCAGGCTTCCTGTGTGGAGCCTGCTTCTCCCTCTGCCTATGTCTCTGCCTCTCTCTCTCTCTCTCTCTCTCTCTCTGTCTCTCATGAATAAATAAATAAAATCTTTTAAAAAAATACCACATTTATATAGCTAATCAGGAACGCTGAACTGAATTTATAAATAGTTGCAAAACTTTTTCCACAGCAGGGAGGGAAACTGATTTTCCTTCCACCAAACAGAATTAATTTGCACATCTATGGACAAGAGTCATATGCGTTGCCATGATCGACAATTTATAGTTTTTAAAAGTTCAGACAGAAAAAGATGCAAACTCCATGGAATCAAATAACCCAGCAGGGTGCGCTCTAGATACCACACACATTTTGATTAAAGACCTCTTCTAATGTTTTTGGCCTATTTCAAAGTCTTCCACAAATTTTTCTGACAGACTACAGTATCTTTACTAAAACTAAAGTCTAATAATTTCTCTCCCCTTTTCAAAATTCCTCACTGGCTCCCCCAACCACAAAATAAAATCCTGTCCCACTCCAACTAAGTGGAATAGCCATCATCATGTCCTGATCTCCAGTTCATTCAACCCTCACAACCACAAACACTTTATACCACTGGAAGCTAGCTACACAAAATGCTTACTCTCTCTCAACACCTAGCTTTACTTTTACCTTCCACATGCTATAAAATCTTCCTATAATGTGCTTTTGTCCAACTAATAAAGCTTTATTCATTTCAAATCCAAGTTCTGGGTCCTATTTTCCAGGATTATTTTGGCTTTTCTAAACAGTTAATCATTTCCTCTCTATCAATGCAAACTATTTGTTTTCATAAAAGACTTCCTTAATAGACTAAGAGCTGCCTAGGCACAGAAATTGAAAATGTTTACCCTCTGGTTATTAATAGTAGAGACGTTAAAATCAGATCTGGGTTCAAATTCTGAATCTATCACTTACTAGCTGAGTGACATAGGCAAGTAACTTAACTTCTCTATGCCTTTGTTTCTTCATCTGTAATTATAAACATTGTATTTTTGCACACTGGCTTTGAATTAGATGGCCTGTTTGAATTCTTATTCTACAGTTTACCAACGCTGTCGTTTAAGGCAAACCACTGTCCTCTTTCTCCCAATCCCTCATCTATAAAACAGCATTGATAATAATACCTCATAGAGTTGTTGAGAGCTATAAAGATAAAATATATGTAAGGTACGTAATGATTAATTGTATGTGTTAACTTGGCTTAGGCCTTAGTACCCATGTATTTGATCAAACAACAATCTAGATATCACTGTGCAGTTTATTTTTTAGATGACATTAACATTAAAATCATACTTTGAGTAAACCAGATTACTCTCCATAATGTGGGCAAACTTCTTCCTATCTATTGAAAGCCTTAGGAGAAAAATATTGATATCTCCCCAAAAAGAGAGAACCTGCTACCAGACTGCCTTCAGACTTGAGCTGCAACATTAGCTCTTCCTGGGTCTCCAACCAATTGTCCCAACCTCCAGTTTTTGGACTTGCCAGCTTCCACAGTCACATAGGCCAATTCCTTAATGTAATTTTTTGATTACTAGAGATTTGTGAAATAAATGAATTAATGTGTGTAAAATGCTGAGTGTATCATCTGGGACATAATAAATGTCACTAGAAAAAAAATAAAAAAAAATAAATGTCACTAGATTTTATATAGTACTATTAATAACTTCTATATTTCCAAGGATAAACATTGTACCTGGCACAATAAATGTTTGTTAGTTATATGGATGGATGAATGGATGGATGGATGGATGGATGGATGAAAAAATAGATACAATATCAAGTAAGATATAGCAATCACTTTAAACTCACACACTATACATTTTCATGTTAATTACATGCCATTTAGTGTTAAAGTTATTATAAATACTTTATTTGTGGAGTATAAGAAACTCAGAGAAAGATGATGTGTTTGAGAGGAAACTAACAAGTCTACAGTGTTAAAGAAAAAAAGAACTGGTCTGAAGTTAGAAACAAGAAATACAAGTATACTTTAAAAGTATAGTCAACTCGGGGGTAAGAGGAAGAGGTGATACAAACACCATCAGTGAACTTCCATCTATCAGCCAAAAGATGGAATCCAAATCTCAAGTCAGAAGTAAAGGTCAAGAGCTCTAAGACATTGAGTCAAGCATAAAGAACCAAGATAGGGATTAGAAAATATAGCTTTAGAGTCATGGCACTATCATTTGGACATATAAACATGTCCATATCTTTCCTATCTTTATAAACAACAAATCTTTGACACTAAGTCCTTCTAAACTCTACCCTCTCTCTTCCCCTCATTGCTATGCTTCTTGAAAGAAAAATCTACCTTATCTGTCATTTCTATCAAAGAAAACTTGTACCAGGCAGTTAAACATTCAAGGAAGATTTTTTTTTTCAAGACAATTACAATTGGGATCAAGGCTATTGCAATAAAGCAAAGAAAATGAAGTCTAGTGAAATAAAAAGCAGAGGAATTTTTTTAGCATTGGAGTGAGTGTAAGAGTATTGGAAGACATTGGGGAGAAAGGAGGTTGGTCAATCTGATTAAGCCATTTGTGTCTACTAATTGGCACCAATAAAAGGATAACTTTATCTTCCCATAGAGACCAGGAGATAGAGACTTGTCTTCCCCAATTATATCGCAAAGGAGTGACTCCAAGTCTTTGAGAAAGACAATCCTGAGAGTTTATAAAACTCTTAAGACGCTGGGAGAATTACATCTAGAAGAAGCAGAGAAAGGATTTACAATCACAAACACTTTTTGTAAATGTTGAAAGAAAATGATGGCCAGAAGAAGAAACCTGTCCAAAATTTAGTCAAGCTGAGGAGAACATTAAGTACATCTTGGTCAGTTCTTCATAAACCACTTCTTTATCCAAGCAATTTGATCTCTTTGCTCATATACTAAATGAACCTACTTTTACTAAAGTCTCTTCACATGCTAAATCTAATCTCAATATAACTTAATTTTTATTTTCTTTGGTTTTGCCTGTTGCTGTAGACTAATATCTCTTTGATATGTTCTCCTCTTAGATTTCTTTACAATATGCTTTCCTGGTTCTTCTATCTCTTCAAATACTGCTTGGAGCAATATCTGTTTGCTTTTGCTTTTTAACTTGTTCCAAGTCTTCTACTCTCACCTCTCTTCTTTTTTTTTTTTTTTCTTAACTGTATATACTGTTCCACTCAGTTATTAAAAACAAATACAAAAACAAAACCTTCTTTCACCAACCCATGGCAAATATTACAACTTTTTGGATAAGAAAACATTTTATGTTTGCCAGACACAGAAAGAACATAGTGGTACATTAAGGGAGCTACAAATTGGTGAAGCAAAGCAATTATGTGCATTTTGTGGTAACTTGCAATTCTTCATCAATATCAAAAGCATTTACAATTCAACACACCCCAAACTCTGTTTATAATATTACTCCAAATCTAATTCCACTATGAATTGCCATTTTTATAAATGACACCGCTATCCACAAAGTATTCATGAACCTTCCTTCTTCTGCCACTCTCTATCCAACCTATCACCAAGTCACATATTTTTTTTCTCTCCCTAATCATTCTTTAGCATCATTTTACTCCTATCAATACTTTGCTTCCATCCTCATTTCTGATCTGGATTGTTCTAGCAGCCATCCAACAAGTATCTCTATAACCCCAAATCCTCTGACTGAAGTACATCCTTCATACCACTATAAGAAATTCTTTCTAAGCTGCACATTGAATCATTGTTTAGCTTCCTGTTTCCATGCCTTCAACAAATACCCACTACCTTCATGAAAAATCCAAATTCCTGGGTATCTCCAGGTGGCTCAGCAGTTTAGCACCTGCCTTTGGCCCAGAGCATGATCCCGGAGTCCCGGGATCAAGTCCCACATCAGGCTCCCTTCGTGGAGCCTGCTTCTCCCTCTGCCGGTGTCTCTACCTCTTTCTCTCTCTCTCTCTTTCTCTCTCTCTCTCTCTCTCTCTCTGTCTCTCATGAATAAATAAATAAAATCTTTTTTAAAAAATCCAAATTCCTTATGATGGCAAATAGAATCTTTCACAATTCTCTGCCTGCCTCTCCAGGAGCAGCATCTCTTACTGTTCTAATCCTCAAGGTCTATGCCCTGGACAAATTGAACTCTTTGAAGATGTGATGAGTCCTCTATCACCTGCTAGATTTCCTGTCATGTTGTCCCTTCTGGCTGGAAAGCCCATCACCACCACTTCATTTACTTAGCATGCCTTTTTTTTTTTTTTTAAGATTTTACTTATTTATTCATGAGAGACACACACACAGAGGGAGTCAGAGACATAGGCAGAAGGAGAAGTAGGCTTGATGCAGGGAGTCCAGTGTGGGACTTGATCCCAGGACCCCAGGATCACACCCTGAGCCACACGGGCATCCCTGATTAGCATACCTTTATGCCTAGCCTATTCCTTTGTCTAAGACTTAACTCATCATGAAATATTTTCCTATTCTGTTCCCAAAATGACCTGGTAACTTCTCATCTGTGTGCTCCTGGTGACCTATACTACAAACTTACACTGATTTCTTTCACAGTCCCCATCATAATGTATGGTAATAGTTTTATTTCTTTTTCTCCTACTTTGGTAAGAAATCTTTGAAAGTAGAGACTGATATTCTATTTCTATATGCCCACTATAAGGGGACCAAGTTCATGTAATCAAGTCGTCTCCCCTGAGGTACAATTGTAGAGCAATGAGAATCAAATAATAGGGCAGCCCGGGTGGCTCGGTGGCTTGGCGCCACCTTCAGTCCCGGGTGTGGTCCTGGAGACCCAGGATGGGGTCCCACGTCAGGCTCCCTGCATGGAATGGAGCCTGCTTCTCCCTCGGCCTGTGTCTGTGCCTCTCTCTTTCTCTCTCTCTCTCTCTGTGTCTCTCATGAATAAATAAAATTAAAAAAAAAGAAAAAAGAGAGAATAAAATAATATAATGTATATATATAACCTTTAGTCAGATGCATGATAAATCACGGTTACATGAAGACAAAGAGTAATTGTCATATATCAGCATAAGCCCTCACCCAGAAATGTAGGGAAACATAACCAATTAGACCCAGCATTTTTAACATTCAAACATACATTTTGATGCTGTAAGTTTAAATTAAAAGAAAGAGGGAATCATAGAAAATCATATGATCTGCAATAGGCACAGCATGTTATTCAAATTTTCTACACCATTTTTCCATAACAGTTTACAGTCCCTGGAAGCTCAGTGATGTCCCACAGTTTCTCAGTGTCTCACAGGAACAATTTTTTCAAGATCTCCAGCCAATCATGGGCCCTAAATGATTGAAGCTCTTCCCTTATGCTCCATATCCAGATAAGCAATAGAGAAACATCTGATTATATCATGTGGACCTGCCCATTTCTTCTTCTAGCCAATTGCCTCTCTGTTGTGTAGAAGTACATTGTTCTTTTTGGATACCTATAATCTCAACAGAGGTGACCTCCATTTACTACACCTCCTAATCTTACTATCAGTTTTTCCCATTCCTATACTAGATACCACCTAACTTAAGCTCTTCACTATTGTGGATACTTATTCCCTAAAAAGAATTCTCAAGTTATTTGATTCAGTAAGGCAGTGGTTCTGAAATCTGCATAGACATGACAATCACCCGGAGTCACTTGTTAAAACAAAAGTTTGCCAAGTCCCATCGCTGGTGATTCTGTATTTTCAATAAGTGTTCAGTATAATTCAAATGGATCTTACCATTAAGCTAGTATTCAAAAACCACTATGGAAAGATTCTATCCTATCTTTCTATTGTTAGTTATACATATGTTTTCTTTATTTCTTCCTTACTGATGAGAGACAAATAAACCTCAGGAAAATTTTGTGATTTGGAGTACAAAATACAAGTTTTCTGGTAGGGAAACCACAATAAATATCTCTTCAGGCAGCCAAACACATTTTCCTTTGAGGTGTCCCAACATTGTAACAACTGCAGGACACTGAGCAAGGCATCAAAGACAGCCAACTAAAAAGTTTGAGTGACAGTTCTTTGCTCTTCCTTCGCATTGATTATATATATTAGAAAACATTCTGGAAAATGCAAATCATTCAACTAAGGTATTATTATTACTATCTTAATATTTTAGTGCCTAATGTACTCCTTTTGCCTGTGGCAGTGTTCAATGAGCCCTGCTATTTCTTAAAGAAGCTACATGAAATGATGCTTGCAGAATTAGATGTTTCAAAGAGGCCTGGTTCACATGTCACCACTAAGGTTTTCAACAATATTGCTTATGCTTTTTGATACTTGTGAACTACTGTGATATGCTTTATTTCTTTTCAACTTAATCTAGTGGGGTTATCTGCCCATTAATAAACCTTTTTTTGTGAATGTCTTAAAACTATTTCATTCAACAACTACTTGGACTGATAGGCCAGAATAATTTTAATAATTTTAACTACAAAACTGCACAAGGAGGTATTAATCATAGTTTACTTCTCTCTTGAAAAATGGAATCAATTTTCGTCTGATAAGTAATAAGCAAATTGTATCATTATTTAAACAGTAGAAACAAGTGTTTTTAAGAAAGAGTCACAAGTAATTCTCTAAGTCCTAGTAGCATTTTAGACTTAGAAGGGATACTGTGTAACAGTTATGTAAACTAGGATAATCTTCCTAAAGTGATTGTGTCCAATAGTCAATGGCAATACAAAAATATATTCCTCATAGTGAAAAAGTAAGAGTATGCTCTTTTGTAAAGGGGACCATCATGACCCAAATTTGATTTAATCTCTGAGATGCCAAATAGCCTATTCAATAAACAAAAAAGTCATGAACCAAAATTACATGGTCCTGGACATTAATTGAAACAAATTTTCTGGTTTGCCACATGGACTTTCATTTTAGTCACAAAAACAACATGTTTCTCAATTTCCTTTATCACATCAGATGACCAGAAGCCTCTAAGCATCTATTGAGTCCCCACAGATCAATGGAAATATCTTCCAAAGGCTATTCATGTGTTCTAAGACAATCCCAGAGTCCTGTGAATACTACTACTTTCTATTATATCATACAGCATTGAAATAACAGGAAACCATGGGACCTAAAGAGCTAGCTTCAAAATCCGGCTTATTAGGTATTAGCTGTTCGATTAGGATTAGGTTCTTTATAGTAATTTATTTTGTTATGTTTATTTTTTAAGATTTATTTATTTTAGAGAGAGAGCGCACATGTGTGGGGGTGGGGTGGAGCAGAGGTTAGAGCGAGAGATAGTCTTAATCAGCTTGGAGCCTGATGGGGGGCTCAATCTCATGACCCTGAGATCACAACCTGAGCCAAAACCAGGAGCAGATCACTTGACCAACTGCACCACTCAGGCACCCCAAAGTTATGTTTATTTTTTTTTAATTTTTATTTATTTATGATAGGCACACAGTGAGAGAGAGAGGCAGAGACATAGGCAGAGGGAGAAGCAGGCTCCATGCACCGGGAGCCCGACGTGGGATTCGATCCCGGGTCTCCAGGATCGCGCCCTGGGCCAAAGGCAGGCGCTAAACCGCTGCGCCACCCAGGGATCCCCCAAAGTTATGTTTAAATATATTTTTAGAAACCATAACTATAGTTTAAGGGAGGAATGAATAAACACTGATCTTAGGAAAAGATTGATCTGACAAATCATATGTTGCATAATAATAAGCAAATTCCACCACTATTTAAACAGGAAGACTTTAAATTTAAGTTTAAATTTTAAAAAATATAAAAATAATAATGTAACACATGAGGTCTAATCATTGTGCTTGTGGCTTTCTGATACTATTACTTATATTATAAATTGATGTGAGGATTTAAGGAAATAATTTATTTGAAAACATCTGAAGCATAATGGATCCTCAATAATTTACACATATATGTCAAACAGGCTCTATAAGTTTCTACCTTTAAAATATATGCTGTAAAGAACTTGGTTTTGCCCAAAGAGAAGTCTAGCTTTGCCCTCAATTTTTGAGATGCAATCTATGTCATATCTAATAGAAATGTCTTTGTTTAAAGGAGAGGCTAGCCTCCCAAATGGGTGAAACTTGTCACACTCAACAGTCTGCAGTGGGGACTGGCTATGCCAAAAGACCACTCATATTTTAGGGTGTGAGATATGGGTCACATGGCATCTGTAACCTAGCATTTGGTTTCAAACACAAGCATAATCAATCAATCAATCATGACTATATAATGGAGCCCCCTACAAATTCTGAACATTGAGGTTGGGTTGAGCTTCCCTGGTTGGCTGGCAATACTCAGCGCATATTGTCACACATCGATTCTGTAAGGGTATATCCTGAGGACAAAGGAGGCTTCACATTTGGAACCCACTTAGACTCTGTCCTATAAAAGTCTCTTCCTTTGGTTGTATCCCTTCCCAGTAATAAGCCATAACAGAGAGTATAATACTTGTCAGTGAGTTCTGTGACTCCTTCTAGTCAATTATCAAAACTGGGTGGCTTTGACTCCCAGAGAAATGGGTATGTTTTCCCTTCTGGTGTTTGAGGAGCCAGCTCAGGGTCCAGCACACCCATAGTATCATATGATAGTCCCCTCTGCATCTATCTTCCCAACTCTTCTTGGATGAACAAACACTGACCAATTTTCAGGAGAATAATTTTGTTCATCCCTGTGTTGGCCAGAGGCATTAGGACACTGTGAATTCTGAGTGATTTCCTACAGTATTTGTTCCTCTCTCCAGGTTGGGAAGTGATAAGAACCATCCCAAGAATTGTCAATAAATTTTTATTACTTAAGTTAAAAAAAAAAAAAAAAGCCTGGGTGGTTTTGAGGTCCCTCTCAAACTTGCAATTGGTGTTAGAAGTCAGAGCAGTCTTAGGGGCAGTGCCTTTAATCCTTATGGTTCGCTAACTCTGGAGTAAAATGATTTTGTATCATTTAAGTTCATATAAATGACAATTCCTGGCTCCAAGTTTGCCATTTGTGGTAAAGTGTTCAAAAAAATATTAAAAAAGCAAATCACTGAACTCTTCTGAAGCATCACTGTTCTACCAATCATACATTTTTATGACAAAGAAGTTACATAATTTAAAAAATATCTTCAAGTACTTAATGCTTGTTTGGCTAAAGATACATATGGTTCCCTAATTTTGTGTGAAGGCCACATCCATAAGATTTACCAAATATTTAAGATTTTTGCATATTGAAAGGGTTACACTATAAATGAGGCTTTATTTTTCTATAAAATCATGATAAATTGGTTTAAATTGTAATATCCAGTCCAGAGTCCTGTGATACCTGACAGGTTGTTGTTTTTTTTTTAATTCAATAAACAATATCCTATCTGCCTACTTTCAGTTTTTGGAAAGCGTTTATGTCCCACAAGATCAGTCCTAAGAATCTATATCATATCGTGGAGAGGCCATAGGATAAAAAACAAGGTGATTAGGGCAGCTCTTTTATTTATAGTACAAAGATTTTTAGAGTTTGATTAAATTGCCATCACTGTTCTACCTTTTCTATAGAACAGTGGTATTCAACTCAGTGCGATTTTCTCCCCCAAGGACATTTTGCCATGTCTAGTGACATTTTTCAGTTTCATTTTTCAACATTAGGAGTGCTACTGGCATCTAGTGAGTAGAGGCCAGAGCAGCTGTGTAACGCCCTACTATGCACTGGGAAGCTTCCCACAACAAACAACCGTCCCATCTCAAATATCAGTAGTCCTAAGGTTGAGAAATCCTGTTCTAGAGATGTTATACAATTTAAGTCGAACTGAATGTTTTGTCCCTGCGATCAGTACAGAATTTCATCTTGGTTCTTTCTAAAGATATCATTGTTCTTCCTACATTTAATGAGGCAACCATACCTAAAGGCCCAAATCAAATACTCTCTCTTATGGGAAGTAAAATCCAGAGGTATTTATGCTTCATAAGGGGCTACACATGGGCATCCTTTGGAGAAACTAAAAATACAAATTTCCCAAGTTCCTCTTACAGAAATTTTTAATCAGTATGTATGTCTGGGACCTATGAATGTCTATGTGTGACCACTCTCCAGATAATTCTAAATAGAAACCACCTTTGGGAACTGCTAATCTAGAGAGCCATCTGAATACTTCATTAAAAATACAGATTGTCAGGCCTATCCTAGAACCACTGAATCTGAATTTCCAGTGCTAAGACGTATGAAGTTGTGTTTTTAATAAGTTCCCCAAATGACTCTTATCATTGGACATGTTTGGGAAACTTTGGCCAAGAGGGTATCTAAAAACTTAGAATCTGTGACCATGGCTTACAAAGAGAGTAACATCCTTTCATGAGAATGACATAACTAAGAGATTTTTTTTTTTTTTTAAATGTTGTTAGAAGCAAAATTCAGTCTATCATGCCCAGAGGAGCAGGGACTATTATATTTTTGGTTACAAGAAAGTTGATGTCTGACAGAACACCATGGGAGGAAGTGCTTGACCTCTTCTCTATGTAGCTATTGTCCCTAGAACTGTTGAAAATGTACTTTGTAGAAATATCATTAGTAACTTTTCCTTTCCATGGATATTGTAGAGGGAATTTTCTCAGCCACTGCTTTGGATACCATTTCCAGATTTGTGAATACAGACAAAATGGCCAACAAAGACAATGAAGAACAGCAGACCAGGATCCATGATATGCTTCATCTTCTGCCAGGCTTGAAGCCCTCCAAAATTGGAAATCCCAAGTAACCTCCTTATGCATGAGTACAAGAACTCAGCCTTAAACTGCACTCCTGCTAGTACTTCTGACTAAAGCATTTCAGACACAGATCAGCATCAGCACTGATGAGTAACTAGATAGGTTGCATTAAGTGAGTCATATTTTAAGCAATGGACAGAGCTATGTTGAGTAGCCACAGAAAACAAACTAATTATCCAGAAGTCAACTGTTCCCTAAAGCTACAAGAAAAGCCTGCATAAGGATTAGTACTTATTTGAAAACAACTTCTGGTGGTCTCTAGTATGTGGTCAATTGCAGATTCATGCAATCCCAGTTTAGAAAGGATCTGAGCTATCATTTAGTTCAAGTATTCACTACATTAACCAGCTCTGCAACCCAAATCTAGCTATATTACAGATTATCTTGTGAAGTTTTAAAAATTACATATTCTTGGACCTCACCTTAGCTCTGCTGCACTTAGATCTCTAGCGGGTGATCAAATATCTAGATTAAAGCTATACTTTGTGTATTTGAACAGCTTTTTTAAATGCTTCCTTAAACTGTTGTAAAAAGGTTCCCTGTAACTTCCAACTATCGATTCCAGTTCAATTATCTGAGGCCTGTTCTGGAAGTCTGCTTTTCTCTCAGCTAACCGTCTCCAATCTTTCCATCATTCAACATGTGACATGATATTGAGCCAAGTTCCTAACATCTGCCTGGTCACCCATAAATATTTTCTAGCTAGAGTATCATAGTCCAGAAGAAGTCCAGCCTTCTAGTGTAAAGTGGAATGGGGCAGGCACCTCCCTCACATTCTAGATACCATTTCTATTAATGCAACCTAGCTGTTCATTTATGCATCACATTGACCTTACCTTAGCTAAATTTCAATCCCTCTTTGCAATCATGTTATACTTTCTGGTCAAGTTCCTCTTCCATTCCTCCACATATACTAGTCAAAAATCTCCGTTTAACATTCTATTAAATCCCACCTCTGGTCCCCTTACTCTTAGCTGATAGCCATGCTCATAATCCACAGAGAAAATATATAGACTGTATCAGGCAGATTCAGTAACTCAACATCTAAATCAAGCATCATCTAGCCTAGAAGTTCTTCATATTTTTTAGACATCAAAAGAAATCTCATCAAATCCTAAAATCAGAATTCACTAAGTCTAACTTTTTTCTAACTTGCTAATTCAGAAACCTCATTAGTAAAGGAAATGAGCCAGTAATATGGTAATATGATTTATTCTGTCACATTACTTGATTATGACATGCTATAGGATTTCTTTTTTGTTTTGGTTTGTTTTGGTTTGGGTTTTGTTTTCTTCTCTCTCTATGCCATTTATTACCATAGCCATAAAATCTTTCTAATCATCAATTCCCATGGTGATATTTTAAAACAAGTTTTAAGAGAAATATATCAAAATTTGCTTGAAACTCCAAATACATAATTTGGGTTAGCCCAACTTGGCATGAAAATTGCAAATATATCTCTAGCACGGCCAAAAGTGACAATTTCTCATCACAGAAAACAGAATTCTCTTAAAAGTTCCTAAATACTTGGGAGACTGGTCAAACCCACTTTACGTTCTTTCCCTGAAACAGTAAAATATGTTTATTAAGGACATGTGGTATATTGAAAAATACAAAGTAAGAAAAAGACACCCATAATTCCAAACTCAAAGATAAATACTATATCAGTCAAGATATAATAGGAGATAGATATATTTGTTATATATAATAAAATACTTTTCATCATAAATATATGTAATTATATGTGTGTGTGTATATATATATATATATATATATATATATATATATATATATATATATAATGAGACTTATTTTAAGGAATTGCCTTCCACAAATGTGGGGGTTACCAAATCCAAAATCCATACAGAAGGCCAGAAGGTGGGAAACTCAGGCAAGCATTTATGCTTCAGTCTTCAGACAGAATTCCCTCACCAGGAAGACTCTATTTTTGCTCATAAACCCTGCAACTGATTGGATGACGATCACCTACATTATCAGGGGTAATCTCCTTTACTTAAAGTCAACTTGTAGCTATTATCTGTATCTTTAAGATATCATCACAGCAATAGTTAGACCTAAGTATTTGATTAAATAACTGGATACTATAGCCTAGCCAAAGTAACAATATTATTAGCCATCATAGCCATACAAAAATTCCTTTAGTCTTTTTTCTAGGCCTAAGTAAGAATGCACATGTGAGTTCTACGGTAAAACCTAACAAAAAGAAAAGCATCCCAAAAGATATTTCTTGTGTCAAATTAAAGGATCATGCTAATAACCAAGAGTTCCTATTTTTTTTTAAATTTCACTTATATACTATTATAAAAAAAGATACCAACACCTTCACATTCTCAGAGATGTATTTTGCTTGCCAGTTCAATTATGTGTAGTTGGCTTCATAAAGGACTCCTAATGATCTGAGAATTGTTTCTGGTTGATGGTCTTAAAAGTATCTCTTATGACTTGAAGAGTAACTTCAAGTTCTCTTTTTCAAGACTCATTCTTAGAGTTCTGCTGAAGGAGATAGAAACTTCTACCCAACCATCTTCCCCCACTTAGCTACACGACACTCAAAAATAATGGAACAAATTTTTATTTATAATATCAAAATATGCTCAAAACAAAGCCTTTTTCCCATTTCCCCATCTAATCTCCATTTCCCTTTTTTTTCTTTTTCTTATAGAACTATACTTCTCAGGATGCAGTGTGCCACTATAAGAATTCCTGTCTTTCATAGGCAGTTATGGCCTCAAAATTGGTTTCATTGTCTCAAGATACTGATGGAGATGCAAAACCAACATTCTGGCTATTTCAAAATAGTAGCACTTTTACAGTGGAAAGAGGTCTATTAGTCATACAAGTGGAGGTTTTGGGTAGGCCATATACACCATCAGATGATACAGATGGGATTTGAGCTATGAGATTAAATGAGTTTATGAAGGAAGTCAATGTAGAGAGAGAAAAGAGATACAGTAACAGAACCCTGGGGTTTCTTCAGCATCAGGATGACAAGGAGAAATCAGCAAAGAAGATTGAGAATAATTAGCCAATAAGATAGGAGGAAAGCATCCCAGAAGTACAGAGGATGATAGATCAACGAAGAAAGAATACCAAATGCAAATGCTCCACTGTGTTAAATTGTGTTATTAGACTAAATGAGGATAGGTGTTACCTATTGCATTTGCCAATGATTACTGAGCAGTTTCACTGGAGCAGTAGGAATGAAAGCCTGTTTAGAAAAAGTTCAAAAGAATAGGACAGAGAGTAATTGAATACAGTACTTGCTGTCAAGGAAAGCCAAGGAATGGAGCAGCAGCTTAAGGGGAAATTATGAAGAGGATATCTATTTGCTTATTTACTTAAGATAGGTGAAAATAAAAAGCATGTTTGAAAGCAAATGAGAATGAGTAGGAAGAGAAACTTTGATGAGATCTGGTGAAACATTGATGATGCAGGGGGAAAGAAGAGATTAGCCAAATCTGTATCATTGAGTCAGCAGGAAGGAATAGAATCTGGCACCTTGGTAAAGGGATTGGCCATTGTTAGGACCAAGAAGAATTATTCAGAGTAACAGTAAAGGAGATAAAATCCACAGGAAAAGAAGCTTGTCAATGAGTAGATATAGAAGATGATAAGCACCAGCTTCAAGGCAATTCTCATGGAGAAGTTGCTGGCTAAACTATGACTTGATGAATAAATAAGATCTCATAAATTAGAGGTAATTAATGGAGATCAAGAAAATTCCAAATGAGGAGAAAGAGACTCCCAGTCCCAGCAAGATTGCACATACTCATTTCTCCCTTTTCTACCCTGCTAAGTACAACTCTAAACCCTGGAAATAATTCAAGAGGCAATGAGAAGGAGAAATCTGAAAGGTGGAAATTGGCAGGCAGACTGATTAGAGACCCCAGGACTAGAGGTCCAGTGAGTGTATTGGCAGGGCATCTTACAAGCCTTTCCCCAACCAAAGACCATGACACAGGCGCACTATTTCCCAGTGCACAACCTAGCCACAGAAGGTAGTCCAGGTAGTATTCTTCCTCCCTTGGGTCAAAAGGAAGCCCACCATCAAGACCAAGCAAACACAGCAGGTATTTGAAAAGGAAATGGATCAGGAGCTCCACCAATAATGTGAAGCCAGGGAAGTTCTCTCCTTCTAGCCAGATCTGAGATTCTCCTCCAACATGTCTTTACCTAGGGACACTATTGGCACCAGGAAAGGGAAATCCCATCACAATAATGTCTAGCCTGAAATGAGGGGGAAAAATCAGAAAGGGTGACAAAACATGGGGAACTGTGGGAAACAAACAAGGGGTAGTGGGAGGGGAGGTGGGCAGGGGGACGGAGTGACTGGGTGACGAGCACTGAGGGGGCAATGGACGGGATGAGCACTGGTGTTATGTTGGCATATCGAACTCCAATAAAAAAAAAAATTTAAAGCAAACAAAAACAGACAAACAATAATGTTTAGCCTGGAAGCCTGTTTGTCCTCATGGGCCTGAAATGCTCCATCCTCCAAAAGGCGACACAGGGTAGCAGGGGCACCGGCAAGGAACATTCTGCCACACAACTGCCTGCCAGGGAAGCTTCTTATTCTTGGTAAGAATGAACCTCTCCCTCCTGCACCCGAGAGGCACCAGGCAGCCTGGCCAGGAAAAGCTCCTTCGGCCTCCTCAGGTGGCTTCAGCAGGAACCAGTGGAAGTTCCAAGGTAAAGGGCAGACCAAAATAGCACTACAAAGTCTTTGAAAATTAAATCTTCATTGGAACCGCAGCCCATAAAAGTAGGCCAGGATATGTAAACCAAAGCAGGGCAGCTGCCTGCTAAAATAAAAACTTTAAATATGACTCATGTCTCAGTCAGTTAAGCATCTGATTCTTGATTTTGGTTCAGGTCATGATCTCAGAGTTACGAGATCCAGCCCTGGATTGGGCTCCATGTTCTGCGGGGAGTCTGGTTGAGATTCTCTCTCTCCCTTTGCCCCTACCCCGTTTCCTATGCGCTTACTCTCTCTCTCTCTCTCTAAAAATAAATAAATAAATCTTTAATTAGTTAATTAATATGACCCAGGCTCTCTAGGACACAAATGACTAAAACATAATGAACAAATAAGAGACAGTTGTAGTATAACAATAATTGCCAGGTATGATAAGAACTTAAATACAAAAAGTGAATGTCCCAAGAAAGAAAGAACGCAAGTAACAATGATGAGAGCAGGAACCAGCATTTGTTGCTGATTCTGTGCTAGGTACCATTCAATGAACTTAATATGGATTAACTATTTTGTTACAACAATCCTATTGGTTAGGTATTATGCTTATTATTTTTCAGATGAGTAAATGAGGCATGGAGCAGTTAATTAATCTGACTTGCTAAACAGCTCATAAGTAATGAGTCAGGATTTGCTAACTAGCAGTCATGATTTTAACCTTTACTTTCTACTACTACTCTATAATTAATAAGGGTAGTTTAAGTAGGTTATAGTAGATGTAAAGGGTCATGGCTATCATTGTAAGGAATATAGGGTTTATTCTATAAGCAAATGACTGCATGAGCAGATGTGTATTATAAAAAAATAACTCTGGCAATAATAGGAAAGATTATTTAGAAGAAGAAAGGCTAAAATAAGAAAAGCACATAATGGCCACAGTAAATAAAGGAAAGGATATTAAGGATCTAAACCTGACAAGTAACAATGTTACTGATGAGAGGCTATTACCAGGAATAAAAGGAGTCTTTATCAAGAAGACAATAATTCTAAACATTTATGCAGCCAACACAAAAGCCTCATGATACATGAGGCAAAAACTGATAGAACTTCAGCGAGAAATAGACAAATCCATAATTATAGTTAGAGATTTCAGCATAACTCTCTCAATAATCTAGAGAACAGGTGGATAGAAAATCAGTAATGATATAGAAGAAGTAAACAACACTGTCAACCAATTGTTGATTCTAAAACTGACATTTATAGAACACTCCAACCAAAAACAATAGAATATTTTAGAACACAGAGCACTTACCAAGATAAGCCATATGCTAGGCTATGAAACAAGTCTCAATAAATTGAAAAGGTCAAATCAAACTAAGTACATTTTATGACAAAAACAGTATTAAGTTAAAATCAATAGCAGAAATAAATCTGAAAAATCTCCAAATATTTAGAAATCAAATAACATATTCTTTAGTAACTCATATATCAAATGATACAAAATAAAGTTGTAAAATATTTGAACTGAATGGCAATGAAAGCACGAGGTATTGGAACTTATGAGATGCAGCTAAAACACTGCTGAAAGAAATGTGCAGGGATCCCTGGGTGGCGCAGCAGTTTAGCACCTGCCTTTGGCCCAGGGCACGATCCTGGAGACCTGGAATTGAATCCCACGTCGGGCTTCCGTTGCATGGAGCCTGCTTCTCCCTCTGCCTGTGTCTCTGCCTCTCTCTCTCTCTCTCTCTCTCTGTGACTATCATAAATAAAAAAAAAAATGTGTGGTACTAAAAGACCACATTAAAAAAGATATAAAGATGGGCAGCCCCGGTGGTGCAGCAGTTTAGTGCCACCTGCAGCCCAGGGTGTGATTCTGGAGACCGGGGATCAAGTCCCACGTTGAGCTTCTTGCATGGAGCCTGCTTCTCCCTCTGCCTGTGTCTCTGCCTCTCTCTCTCTCTCCTTCTCTGTGTGTCTCTCTATGAATAAATAAACAAAATCCTTAAGAAAAAGAAAAAGATATAAAGATTAAATCAATGACATCAGATGACATCTGAAAAAAAAAGAAAACAATACATAAGAGAGTAGAAGTAGAAAAATATAATAATAAGGATGAGAGAAGTCATTAAATTAAAAAAAAAAAAGTAGGGACATAAATGAAACCAAAGGTTGATTCTTTGGAAAGATCAATAAAACTGATATACCTCAAGCCAGACTGATTTTTTTTTAAAGAGACAGATATAGAAAGAGACAGAGAAAGAAAACATTTACTAATATTTATTGATATAAAATACCTATAATTTTATCTTAATTAGAAACAGAATATCAATACAGATCTTATGGACATAAAAAAGATGAAATATTATAGCAGATACCACAAACAGCCATACATCTATTGAGAAATATAATTTTTTATGTAACTTTCTTGTGGGAATTTTCCCGAGCAAAAGTCCCTCTTAGGGTCCAGACCAAGATGGCTTTTATTATGATGGCAACATAGGATGTTCCTGTATTTCCCTCCTTCCACAGATGCACAGATACAGCTACATATAGAGCAGTTCCCTCGGAGAGAAATTCAGAAACTAGCTGAATAACTTCTACATATCAAGGAAATTAGAAAATACTTGAAATAGATAAGAAAGTCTGAGACATACTCTTTCTATAAATCCTACCCCAAGGCATAGCACTGTATAATCAGGAAGGAACGCTTTAATGCCCAGGTTCTTCCTCAGGAGTAAAAAGCTTGAACCACACATCCAGTGCCCCAACTTTTAAGACCACCACCAAATGGTTTGGGATTCTAAATTATCTACTTCTGAAAGCCAACAAGGTTTGCATTTAACTCACAGAGGACCAAAATAAAAAAAGCAGTTGTTAGTTCCATAATCTTCTGAAAGGATGCAGAAAAAGCATTTGACAAAATCAACATTCTTTTATGATAAAGACTACAAGCAAATTGGATAGGGAAGGAACTTATCTCATCATAATAGAGGCCACATATGACAAGCCCAGAGCTAACATCATATTCAAAAAGCTGAAAGCTTTCTTTTGAAGATCAGGAGCAAGACAGAGATGCTCATTCTTGCCACTTTTATTCAAGATAGCACTGGAAATCCTAGTGAGAGCAATTAGGTATGAAAAACACATAAAAGTCATCCAAATTAGAAAGGAAGACAAAAAAAAATTATCTCTACCTATAATGACATATTTTAAGTAGAAAACCCTACAGACTTTACCAAAAACTTCAGAATAAATGAATTTAGTAAAATTGCAGGATACAAAATGAACATACAAAATCAGTTAAGTTTCTATACACTAAAAGTGAACTACTGGAAAGAGCAATTAAGAAAACCATCCCATTTACAGTAACAACAAAAACAATAAATTATTTAGGAATACATTAACCAAGAAGATAAAACATCTGTACACTGAAAGAAATTGATGAAAGAAATTAAAGACACAAATAAAGAGAAAGATATTCAACATTCATGGATGGGAAAAAATAAATATTGTTAAAATGTCCCTACTACCCTAAAGCCATTTATAGATTCAATGCAATCCCTACCAAAATTCCAGTGGCATTTTTCACAGGAACAGAAAGAAAAGTCTAAAATTTTTGTGGAACCACCAAAAACCCTAAGTCAAAGCAATCTTTGACCAAGAAGAAAAAAGGTGCAGGCTTCACACTTCCTGATTTCAAATGCTATAACAAAGCTTTAACAATCAAAACAGGGCAGCCCTGGTGGTTCAGCAGTTTAGTGCTACCTTCAGCCCGGGGTGTGATCCTGGAGACCCGGGATCGAGTCCCGTGTCAGGCCCCCTGCATGGAGCCTGCTTCTCCCTCTGCCTGTGTCTCTGCCTCTCTCTCTCTCTCTGTGCCTCTCATGAATAAATAAATAAAATATTTAAAAGTAATAATAATAATCAAAACAATATGTTATTGGCATTAAAACAGATGTGTAGATCAGTGGAATAGAAAGCCCAGAAATCAACACATGCACATAATTAATGTTCAATTAATTTTCAACAAAGTTACTAAGAATATGAAATGGGGGGGATGTCACCTGACTGGCTCTGCTGGAAGAGCATGATACTCTTAATCTCAGGATTGTGAGTTTGAGCTCCACATTGGGTATAGGGGTTACTTAAGTAAATAAGAAGCTTAAAATATGCATTGGGAAAGTCTATTCAATAAATGGCATTCAATAAATTGTATATTCACATGTAAAAAAGTGAAACTGCACTCTTAATCTTACATCATACATAAAATTTAACTCAAAATACATTAAAGACTTGAGTGGAAGACCAGAAGTCATAAAACTCCTAGAAGAAAACGTACAGGGTAAGCTCCTTGACATTGGTCTTGGCAATGATCTTTTTTTAGATGCCAAAAGCAAATACAACAAAATAAAAAATAAACGAGAGACTACATCAAATTAAAAAGCTTTGGTACAGCAAAAGAAAACCATTAACAAAATGAAAAAGCAACCTATGAATTGGGAAAAGATAGTTGCAAAGCATCTATCCAATACTGAGTTAATTTCTAAAGTATACAAAGAATTCATACAAAAAAAAAAACACCAAAAAAACTGACATTAAAATAGACAAATGACCTGAATAAACATTTTTCCAAAGAAGACATAAAAATCTAAAATAGATCTGGGGAAGATGGCAGCAGAGTAGGAGACCCTGGCTTGCTTCATCCCATGAATACAACTAGATCACTATTAAATCATCCTAAATACCATACCCCACAAATTGACCTAAAGTCCAGCAGGAAAAATTCCACTACTAAATGTGGAGAAGAGGCCAGGGCACCTGAGTGGCTCAGTGGTTGAGCATCTGCCTTTGGCTCAGGTCATGATCCCAGGGTCCTGGGATCAAGTCAGGCATCAGGCTCCCCATACAAATCCTGTCTCTCCCTTGTCTATGTCTCTGCCTCTCTCTGCGTGTCGCTCATGAATAAATAAATAAAATCTTAAAAAAAATAAAATAAAGGTAGAGAAGAGGCCACATCAAAGAAGATAGGAAGTATGGAGACATGGTTTAGAGGAGAAACAGAACCTGGCTGCTGCAGAGGAGAGGGAGCTGAGGTCATGGAGAAGGGCTAGAGAGAGGGAGGTCATAGGGGAATGCACAAGGAGAATGTTTCCCCATAGCCATTAAGTTGGAAAGTGAGAAGACCTCAATTTTGTGAGTTCTTGCAAGCAGAGGGACATAAAGCCTGAAGTTTTAAATCTCAGCAGTCTGGGCTCTAGGAGAGTTCAGAAACACTGGGATTTCTCTTGGAGAGAAAGCAAGCAAACAACCTGGGGATATAGAGCATGGAAACAGCAATCTGAAGAGTGCCTGGGGGCACATAGTGGAGATATTATTTGTTCTTCTTGGAGTATGTCTGTAAAGGAGAGTGTTCATGGACAAACTTCTCCAAGGGCAAAGGAGCTAGCTGGTACCATTTCCCTCCCATACCCTTCAGCATAAGCACAAGGCCACTTGTGGGAACCAGCACAGTGTGGACATTGACTGCCTAACTTGTTTACACTAAGTTCCAGGAGAACTACCTTTCTCAGTCACACTTCAGTCCCAGTATGGTGGGCCCTTCCTCCAGAAGGCCAGCACAAACCCCTGCCTCCACATGTCTCCCAACCAGATAGTTTTGCAGGGCCTCGGTTCCAGGGGAGGTGGTGATGGCTCTCATTTCACAAGCAGAACAGAGCACATCTAGTTAAAATCTGCCACATTTAGGCCAGGGACCAACCAAACACTGCCCACAGCAGGCAAGCAGAGCCCCTGCAGATGACTTAGCCTGCAGTCAGGCTAAGAGGGACTTAGAGGGAGAGAGCAGCTAGAACAGAACAGTAGAGTGTATGATAGCACATACCAGAGACATTCCCTGAAGTACCAGATTCCAGGCACTACATGACCTCTTCTTCATAAAGCCATTACTTGCAGGAGCAGGAGGGGTTTAACTTGCATTTCTAACACAGAGAGCAGGCAGAGACTTAGATAAAATGAGAAGACAGAAGAAATTATCCCAAATGAAAAAGCAAGAAAAGGCCATGGCCAGAGATTAAGCAAAAGAGATATAAGTAACATGCCTGATGGAGAATTTAAAGCAATGATCATAAAGATACTCATTAGACTTGAGGAAAGAATGGAAGAAATCAGTGAGACCCTCTACTACAGAGATAAAAGCAAGAAAAATCTCAAATAAACAACCTAACCTCACACCTAAAGGAGCTAGGGGGAAGAAATTAAAAAGACCAAAGGAAATAATAACTAGAACAAAAATAAATGACATAGAAACAAAAACAAAAAATAGATTAAATCAATGAAACTAGGAAAAAATTAGTAAAATTGATAAACCTCCAGCCAGATGTACCAAAAAGAAGAAAGGACTCAAATAAATAAAATCACAAACAAGAGAGAAGAAATAACAACAAAAGCAGGAAAAAATATCCAATGGGAAAAAAACTGTCTCTTCAACAAATGATATCAAGAAAACTGGACATCAACATGCAAAAGAATGAAACTGGGCCACTTTCTTTCATCATACACAAAAATAAATGCAAAATGGATTAAAGATGTAAATATGAGACAGAAAACCATAAAAGTCCTTGAAGAAAGCACAGGCAGTAATTTTTCTGACATCAGCCATAGCACCATTTTTCTAGAAAGGTGTTCCATGGCAAGGAAGCAAAAGCAAACATAAACTATTGAAACAACATCAAAATAAATAGCTTCTGCACAGCAAAGGAAACAAGCAACAAAACTAAAAGGCAACCTACAGAATGGGAGAAGATATTTGCAAATGACATTTTTAATAAAGAGTTAGCATTCAAAAATATATTAAAAACTTATAAAACTCAATAGCCAAATCAAAACTACAAATATTACCTCACACCTGCCAGAATGGCTAAAATCAAGAAACAACAGGTGTTGGTGAAGGTGTAATGAAAAGGGAACTCTCGTGCACTGTTCAATGCAAATTGGTGCAGCCACTCTGGAAAGCAGTATGGAGGTTGCTCAAAAAGTTAAAAATAGGACTATCTTATGATCCAGCAATCACACTACTAGGTATTTACCCAAAGAATATAAAATACTATTTCAAAAGGTTATATGCACCTCAATTATTATAGCAGCCTTATTTACAATAGCCAAATTGTGGAAACAGCCCACGAGTCCACCAACTGATAAATAGATATAGAAGCTGTTGCATATATATATATATGCATAATATATATATATAATATATATTACCCAAAGAAGGAATGAAGTCTTGCTGTTTGTAATGACATAGGTGGAGCGAGAGAGTATTATACTAAGTGAAATAAGTCAGTCAGAAAAAGACATATACCATATGATCTCATTCATATGCACAATTTAAGAAACAAATAATCAGACAAAGGGGGAGAAAAGAGACACAAATCAAGAAACAGACTCTTAACTATAGAGAACAAATTTATAGTTACTAGAAGGATGGGGTGAGGGTATGGGTGAACTGGGTGATGGGGATTAAGGAGTACACATGTCATGATGAGCACCAGTTGTTGTATGGAAGTGTTGAAACATTATATTGTACACCTGAAACTAATATTACACTATTAACTAACTCAAATTTAAACAAAAACCTTTAAAAAATCTAAAACAGAAAAAGCTTCAAATTTAGAAAAAGGAGTTTAACTGGATTTTAAGTATCTTAGAAAACAAAATCATTTTAAGGACTTGGAAATACCAAAAAAGCAACTCTCATTCAAGAAGTCTAGAATAATGTTTGTCAACCTCAAATCTGGCACATATTTTTAAAATATTGTACTTAACAAAAATCACTTCAAAATGTCACATGTTCTAGGGCCCCTGGGTGGCTCAGTTAAGCATCTGCCTTTGGCTCAGGTCATAATCCCAGGTCCTGGGATGGACTCCCATGTGGCAATCTCTGCTTAGTGGGGAGCCTGCTTCTCCCTCTCCCACTCCCCACCTCCGCTTGTGCTCTCTCAATAAATAAACAAAATCTTTTTTAAAATGCCACATGCTCTTATCAGACACTAAACATAGGTAACGATGAATGTGAGAAAAATCTAACAATTATAGAGCATCAAAGTTTAATAAAGTCTGGAATCATCAATCTAGAGTTTTTACTAAACAGAAAAATAGACTAACCAAATTAAATTTTTTAAGAGAATCATCTCATTTCAGCATATAGCAACTAAATTGTAGCTAAAGAAAATATTTTCCCCAAAGTTGCCATAACCATAGAAACCAAGATGTCATTTATTAACATATAGCTTATATTAATTCATAATTACTCTTTAAAAATGTCAATAGCTTATCCAATAGTTCCCACTTATCCACAGAGAGTACTGTCAAAGATCCTCAGGGAATGCCTGAAATCCTGTATAGTATTAGCCCTATGTATACTGTTTTTTCCTATTTCATACATATCTACAATAAAGCTTAATTTATAAATTAGGCACAATAAGAGATTAACAACAATAACTGATAATACATTAGAACAATTATAACAATATCCTGTAATAAAAGTTATGTGAATGTAATGTCTTTCTCTTTCAAATATCTTCTTGTACTGTACTCACCCTTCTCCTTGTGATGATGATGTAAGATGATAAAATGCCTACATGATGAGATGAAGTGTGGTGAATGATAGAGGCATTGTGATGTAGCAGTATGCTACTACTGACCTTCAAGGGAAAGTACATCAGAAGGAAAATATGCTTCCGGACCACAGTTGATCTTGGGTAAGTGAAACTATGGAAAGCAAAACTGCAGATAAGGGGAGACTACTATATAACAACTAGTCATTTGACTTTATTCAAGTTTCTCTTCATACAAATTCAGGATACAAAAATTGAGCCAAGCTTCCAAAGGACTCATTACATTCTAAGTTGAGATGAAATTAAAAGTAGAACTATGCCCTCATGGCCATCGAAGCATATTTTTCTTTATGTTTACACACCTTTTAAAATACTTTATCCAGGCTATCTTTGTTAAATAAAGGCTTACAAAGGAATTAAATTTCCCTATCCAGGTATGGAAATGTAAAATATGCAAGAAGATAGCGATGAAAACAGGAAAGGAATACTGGTCTCAGAAGGAATCAAATAGAAAAAGAATTAGAAATGTGATGTATTATAATAAGGAGGGAAAAAAACACAAACTTTTAGCCATGTGACTAAAACTCAAGGAATTTAAAGGAGATGAGAGAACTGTAGCAAAGAAACTGCCTTTTCCACTACAAACTACAATGTAGTGAGAAGAATATACAGCTATAGAGCTTACTTTACCCTTTTCAACAGGGTTTATTATAGAAAGGATATTTTAAGTAATTATTTCAATCATCAACTTACTTCATTTCCAAATGGGTATTTTATATATGTTAGATTTGAATTAAGATAACACAGTAACTTTAAACCTGTAGTTTTTATTGTTCATTTTCTGACCAGTGGTCCATGTCTTGGGGTTTCCTTTTATTTCCTTGTTCACAGAGTGACTTCCAAATGCTACACTTTTCTGAAGTGTGTACATCCAGAAGTCCCTAGCTTCTGATTGCTTGCTTAGTTAAGACCTGATTACAGCTGAGAAAGAGGCCTCTATTTTATTTCTATATGAAGGACACCCTCTATTTCAAAGGCAGGAGCCTGTTCTTTCTTGATATTAGACAAATCTTCAGGGACAGGATCTAGTTCCAAAGGCTCTTCAGGTTTTTGCTGATCTTCCAAAACCAGTGATTCTAATTTTACCACTGGGACATCTGCTGTCTGGAGATGTTGATATTCAGTAGACATATGGTCTACCAAAGGCTCATCTGCAGCAGTGTGTTCAGATGGTGGAGGCTGAACTTCAGCAAGGACATCTTCTACAGAAATTTGTGTAAAAAAGTCCTCTTCAGCTGCTGGAAACTGTTTGTCAACAAGGACCATTTCTAAAGTCGTTTCTTCAGCTGATGGATGCTGAGGTTCAACAAGAGCTACCCCGGCTGGTTCAGACCAAACTCTAGCTGAGGTATCTTCTTTAGGAGCCTCCTCAGGTGGTGTAGACCAAATTTCAACTGCGGCCTCTTCTACAGGGGCCTCCTCAAGTAGTGGAGAATGAACTTCAGGAGAGGTCTCAGCTGGTGGAGACTGAACATCAATTGGGGCCTCTTCTGCAGGGACCCCCTCAGCTGAGGGAGACTGAACTTCATCTGGGACTTCTTCTGCAGGGACCTCCTCAGCTGAAGGAGGCTCAACTTCAAGAGAGGTGTCAGCTGGTGCATGCTGAATTTCATCAGAGGGCTCATCTGCAGGGGCCTTCTCAGATGGTGGAGGCTGAATTTCAGGGGAGGTCTCAGCTAGTGGAGGCTGAACTTCATCTGGCACCTCTTCTGCAGGGGCTTTCTCAGCTGGTGGAGGCTGAACTTCATCAGAGGTCTCATCTGCAGGGGCCTTCTCAGATGGAGGAGGCTGAACTTCATCTGGGGCCTCATCTGCAGGGGCCTTCTCAGCTGGTGGAGGCTGAACTTCATCTGGGGCCTCTTCTGCAGGGGCTTTCTCAGCTGGTGGAGGCTGAACTTCAGGAGAGGTCTCAGCTGGTAGAGACTGAACTTCATCAGAGGTCTCATCTGCAGGAGCCTTCTCAGCTGATGGAGGCTGAACTTCATCTGTGGCCTCTTCAGCAGGGGCCTTTTCAGCTGGTGGAGGCTGAACTTCATCTGGGGCCTCTTCTGTAGGGGCTTTCTTAGCTGGTGGAGGTTGAACTTCATCTGGGGCCTCTTCTGCAGGGGCTTTCTCAGCTGGTGGAGGCTGAACTTCATCAGAGGTCTCAGCTGGTGGAGCCTGAACTTCATCAGAGGTCTCATCTGCAGGGGCCTTCTCAGATGGTGGAGGCTGAACTTCATCTGGGGCCTCTTCTGCAGGGGCTTTCTCAGCTGGTGGAGGCTGAACTTCATCTGGGGCCTCTTCTGCAGGGGCTTTCTCAGCTGGTGGAGGCTGAACTTCATCAGAGGTCTCATCTGCAGGGGCCTTCTCAGCTGGTGGAGGCTGAACTTCAGGGGAGGTCTCAGCCAGTAGAGGCTGAAATTCTTCAGTCTCTCGTATAGGAGGCTCTTTAGCTGTTGTAAGCTGAACTTCAGGATAAACCTCTTCTGAGAAAGCCTCTTTAGCAGGGATAGACTCTACTTTAGCAGGGGCCTCTTCTGGGGAAATCTCTTCAGCTGGGAAAATCTGTACTTCAACAGGAGCTTCTTCAACTTTTGGAGACTGAACTTCAACAGGAGGCCCTTCTGAAAGAGCCTCTTCACTTAGGGTGGGCTCTATTGTAGCAAGACCCTCTTCTGTAGGAGCCTCTTCAATTGGTGGAGGCTGAGGTTCAGTAGGGAAGTTTTCATCAGTAGTCTCATCTGGCAGAGATTGGACTTCAGCAAAGATCTCTTCTGCTGTGGGAGACTGTACATCACCTAGAACATATTGCTCATCTTCTGAAAGTTCCAAAGAACCTTTTTTGCTTTGTTGACTAAATAGAAATTTGCTAATACTTATCCGCCTAATTTCTTCATCTGTACTTGTTGAGGGTAGCAATTCAGGATATTCACTAATGAAAAGCTTCCCAGAGGATTCACTTTTTTGCACAACTTCATTTGACTTTGAGAAAGAGCTATCTGGTTGGCCAATAACTACTATTTCTGTTTCACTAAAGTATGTCTGCTGTTCCTTGTCCACTTTTTCTTTTTGAGGAATGTTCATCATTGACCAGTCTCCAGTACAACTGGTCTGCTGAGATCTGTCTATTTTTAGTTGAATTGAATATCTGCTTGGTGGAATTTCTACCTCCTGAACAGTCTCTGGAAATTCAGGGACTGCTTCTCCAACAGCAGCTGGCTTTTCTTCAGGTACCACTGTTTCACCGACTGATCTGATTTCTTCTTTTTTCTCTTCTACAATAGCCTCTGTTTGCAGAGATTTATCAGTCATATCCTGTACATGCTTTCTCTTTGTCCAAGTTTGCTGAAGTTGAGAAGATACTCTGAGAGACTCATAATTGACTTTGCTTCCAGGAATATTACCAATACTAACGGTAGATTTAGGACCAGATGATTGTGATATAGGCAAGTGTTTCTTTTTCTCTGTTACTTCAGTCTGCTGGGATTTGTCTACCATCGATTGGCTGAGTCGTCTTCTCTTTCGAATTTCTTGCCTCCCTGCTGAGATGGGCTGATCAGGTTCATCACTCTCTTCCATTTCTAAAACTGGTGAATTTCAAAGGTATTAGTCTTCAAGTAATTAATCATCAAGAACCACAAATGTACCAGATAGGTAAGCCTTTGCCTTTCTTCATTAAGTGTTGTTCTATTAAGCTACCTTAGAAAAAAAGTAATTCATAACTTACTGCATTCTGTACTACACTCTTGCTGGATCCCACCTTACTCAGTAAGCATCTTTCCTGTTTAGTCTCTCATATGACTAATCTCACTTCTAGAAGTTTCCCTTAAAGGTCTATGACATCACAGTCAGTTCTCCCTACAAGGTTCCATTGGTGGTATTCCAAGCACTTTTTAACATGGTATAAATACTTGTAGAGAATGACTGCAAGACAGAGAGCTACTGTTTGAAACACCAAGTTCAAAAAAGCATTTATCTATTGGAGGAATGTCAAGTAAACTCCAGTAACGCTGCTTCCTAATAGCAAAAGTGATGCTTTTGAACTTTCAATTCTGCTCTTTTCATCCTGTTATCAAAGACAGTTATACTGCAGAACTCAGAATGCTGCAGCCTATTTTCAATTGTTGAAGAAAACAACTGAGACATGTATGTGGCAATGTTCTATCAAAATGTATACTTACATGATTTAGAAGAAAGTGAATATTGCTTGAAAAATGTGAGTTCTGAGGTCCATTCCATGTAAACTCCTTTCCTATGTCCTTAGCACTCAGTAACTACAAGAGCCTATCTATCTATATCTATATATCTATAAATAGCATATTTGCATTGTCAAGCAACTTGAGATATTTTTATTTTCAACTATTTCAGAAAATAGTTCCACCCAAAGTTTGCCAAATAAAAAGAAGTTATGTCTAAAGATATGTCAAGTGAAATAAAATGTTTTCTTAAATATATAAGCTACTGAATAATCAAGTAGGAATAAATTCTCTAATGAAGATAAAAACTGCAAATTGAAGCCTTGAAATTGAGGAAACTCAATTAAGCAAATTGTAAATGGTATAATATATTAGGAATGTAAATAAAACTTTACCTTACACATCACAAAAAATTTACTAGCAAGATGAAAGTTTATCAAAAGATGTACAAAAAAACATAACTTTGGTCTACAGAAAGTTAAAGGGAAAAATACAGACTTCAAAAATGTAGTCACAGAGACAAATATATCTAAACAATCATAATTTGATTAACCTAGAAATATTTTTAAATTTCTTTATGACCCTAGGAAATATGAAAATGTCATTGAATAATTACCCTTGTTTGACACGCATTAGCCATAATTGTAGTTAGGTCATCTTAGCCAAATAAATTAACACTTTTCACATTCTTTGACCTAGCCCCTAAAACCACCTCAGTCTCTTGGCAGGAATCAGTGAATATTTGTTCAGTGTAATTGGACAAATGTGTTAGAAACCATGTTGCTTGTCCTACATCTCAACTTGCTCTGCTTTAATTTTAGTCTATTCTGCTCCACTATGTTCTATCTTTATAAGAATTAATAGAGTGAAGTATAACAATAATCATTTTACAAAAGAATGGACATAATTTTTAATCAGACCTGTTGTACTCTGAAAATTAGGTTACTTATCAACCTCTTTGTGGTCTAGTGTTATCAAATACATCTGTCACACATTGCATGCGTCTTTTGTAATCAAGTTTCTTAGATTTTATAGAGTATCTTCAAAGTCCATTTGGGGTTGATTTATTTTTTATTTTTTTAATTTTATTTTTTTGGGGGGGTTGATTTATAACAAGAAATAAATGTCAAAACCAATATTGCATTAGTTGGATTATGCAATTGCATGTACTAGATTAAGTTTGCTGCCTCCACTTAAATAAGGTTTTACCAAATCTTCCATAGACATAAATTGAATTTTCAATATCAGTTGAATTTTCAATTTCTAATTATTTGATATTTATTTTTCCCCTCAAATAAATAACAAAGACTTTGATCAATCTTAGTTACACCAACCTATTGTACTAAACTGCCTTTGTCACTAGCTTATTTATAGAAGCAACATAACATGCCTAAATAACCAATTAAAAATTTACTTGAAATTCCAAATGGAATTACAAGGGATTTCAGGGAGCAATTTCTCATATTTCTTAAATTCACAGCAATTCCTCATATTTCTTAAATTCACAGCAATTCCTCATATTTCTTAAATTCTATTTCTCAAATTTCTTAAAATGCTCCTTTTTCCCTGCTGATCTATCTCACGAACTAATCATTATTCAACCTATCTTGACACTTTAGGGTTTGGTGTTTTACCCTTTGTTAGAAATTTCACATGATTCAGTTTTTTCCCATTTACTTGGTTTACATCTGTTATGGATTGAATTGTGTATCCCAAAAAGATATATTGGGCACTGTGAATGTGACCTTATTTGGAAAAAGGATCTTTGCAAATTTAATCAGGTCAAGCTGTCCTTATAAAAAGAGGGGGGAAAGACACAGAATGAAGATGTCCATGTGAAGATGGAGGCAGAGATTTTGTTATGTTGCCATAAAGCAAGGAATACCTAGGGCTACCAGAAGTTAAAAGAAACAGTGAATTCTCTCCCACAGTCTTCAGAGGGACCATGGCTCTGCCAATTATTTAGGACTTCGACTCTCTAGAATTGTGAGAAAATAAAGTTCTGTTGTTTTATCCCATTGTGTCGTACTTTCTTACAGCAGTTCTGGGAAACTAATACGATATTCTTTCAGAACCCCATACTTCTGACTTCTACTTGGAATGCTGTACTTCCAATTCTTTCTCAATCTCTAGAGCTAGTTTCTTTATTTCTAATTCAGGTCTGGCATTTGGTTTCACACAATATTTGACTCATTTCCATATTCATAAAACCAGAGGGATTTGCTAAAAGGCTTCTACCTGATGATTTGCATTTAATGTTACCAAAAACAAATGTGCTAAGTAGCACTTAGTTTCATTTTTTTATTATAATAACTTTGAAAGCTATGATTTAGAGGTGGCAGAGATGTTTCAAATCAACATACACCAAATATCTAAACTGTGACCTATATTGCTTTGTTCTGAGTAGATTAAAAAAGGTGAAGTCTGAAAAATGCCCCCTGGATATAATAACTATAAGACTATTGGTAATTTTAGTAAGAGCAATTTCAGTGGAAAGGTGGAGATAGATGCCACAAAATTCTAAAATCCCTATAAATTAAAAATAAAATTAAAGTGCAATGAAAATGTAGGAAAAATAAGTACAAAATATCACATAGACAGAGAGCTATATTTAATATCTAAAAGATTTTAGAAATCAATTTAAAAATAACAATAGAAAAATTAACAAAGGACATGAATAGAAAATTTATAGGAGAAAAATAGGTGACCAATAAATAGATAAAACAGATCAAGTTCACTTCTAAAATAAAAATTAAAATACCAATGTAACATTTGCAAAGCTTATTTTAAAGTTAATATGCCCCAAAAGTGAGAATATTATTAAATGGATAGTTTATACATTACTGGCAGAAGTTTGAATTGATACAAACTTTATTCTGGATAATTTGAAAGTAAATACCAAATGTTTCTAAAATGTGCATACCATTTGCCAACAAGTCTATTTCCAATTCTATTTAATTTTTGGAAGTAATTATTACCTCAAAAAATATTGAGCATTTATATATTTAAGGGAGAGTTGCCAGGTTGGGGAAACAAGAACACAAAAACACATTTGCTGTCCTTATGAATCTCACTGTATACTGGGAGAAATTGAATAAACAAATATAAAAATTGTGGAAAATATTGTTCAGTAGTGAAGAGAAAATATATTATTACCTACAGTAATAGGACTAAAGGGGTTTATAGGATAGAGTAATTGATAAAGTATCCAAGGGAGTAACAATAGGAAGAAAATTTTAGGAACTGTAAGAAAAAAATTCTGCTGTGGCAAGAGGAAAGACTAAGTGAGCTAAGGAAATCATCGATGAGAATGTGCTGGAAGAAGTAGATAGGGGAATGATGATGCATTAACATGTAAATTCTAAGTATTGTTATTTTTGATATAGCAACTGTAAATATTTGTGCACCAACACAATAAAAGTAGGGGACTCACCACTTTCATTAATGAATAGATAACCCAGATACAAAATGAATAAGGAAACTTGGTCTTGAACTTCACTTTAGACCAGATAGACCTCACAGATACATATAGAACATCCTTTCCAACAGCAAGTAAATAAATATCTTCTCTAGCCCAGACAAAACATCATCCAGGATATATCATATGTTACCTGACAAAACATGTTTTTAAAACATTAAAGAAAATTTAAATCATATCAAGCATCTTTGCTAATCACAATGGTATGAAATTAGAAATCAATTACAAGAAGACAACAGGAAAATTCACAAATATATGGATGTTAAACAACATACTGCTGAGTAACGTATGGGTCAAAGAAGAAATCAAAAGAAAAATAAAAAATATCGTGAAATAAATGAAATAGAAACAATTTAACAAAACTAATAGGATGAAGTAAATGTAGTTCAAAAAGGGAAGTTTATTGTAATAAATGCCTACAAGAAAAGGAAGATCTCAAATAGATAACTTTATGCCTTAAGGAACTAAAAAAAAAAGAACAAACTAAATCTAGGGGTGGAAGAAGAAAGGGAATAGCAAAGATTAAAGCAGAAAGAAATGAAATAAAGACCAGAAAGACAATAGAAAATATTAATAAAATGGAGATAATTTTTTTCAAAAGATAAGATTGACAAATATGTAACTAGACTAAGAAAAAAAGGAAAGGACAAGAATAGAAATAAAAGAAGAGGCATTACAACTGATATGTAGAAATACTATGGATCATAAGACTACTAAACAATTATATATTAATGGATTGGAAAAGTTAGAAGAAATGAGTACATTCCTAGAAAATTAGAACCCAACAGGACTGAATCATGAAGAAATAGAAAATGTGAACAGACCAAAAGCAAATAAGGAGATTAAATCAGTAATCAAAAACTGCCAACATAGGATACAAAATCAATGCTCAGAAATCAGTGGCATTTCTATACACTAACAATGAGACTGAAGAAAGAGAAATTAAGGAGTCAATTCCATTTACAATCACACCCAAAAGCATAAGATACCTAGGAATAAACCTAACCAAAAAAGAGGTAAAGGATCTATACACTAAAAACTACAGAACACTCCTGAAAGAAATTGAGGAAGACACAAAGAAATGGAAAAATATTCCATGCTCATGAATTGGAAGAATTAATATTGTGAAAATGTCAATGTTACCCGGGGCAATGTACACATTTAATGCAATCCCTATCAAAATACCATGGACTTTCTTCAGAGAATTGGAACAAATCATCTTAAGATTTGTGTGAAATCAGAAAAGACCCCAAATAGCCAAGGGAATATTGAAAAAGAAAACCATAGCTGGGGATATAACAACGCCAGATTTCAGGTTGTACTACAAAGCTGTGATCACCAAGACAGTGTGGTACTGGCACAAAACAGACACATAGATCAATGGAACAGAATAGAGAATCCAGAAGTGGACCCTCAACTTTATGGTCACTAATATTCAAAAAAGCAGGAAAGACTATCCACTGGAAAAAAGACAGTCTCTTCAATAAATGGTGCTGGGAAAATTGGACATCCACCTGCCGAAGAATGAAACTAGACCATTCTCTTATACCATACACAAAGTTAAACTCAAAATGGATGAAAGATCTAAATGTGAGACAAGAATCCATCAAAATCCTAGAGGAGAACACAGGCAACACCCTTTTTGAACTCGGCCACAGCAACTTCTTGCAAGATACATCCATGAAGGCAAGAGAAACAAAAGCAAAAATGAACTACTGGGACTTCATCAAGATAAGAAGCTTCTGCACAGCAAAAGAAACAGTCAACAAAACTAAAAGACAATCTACAGAATGGGAGAAGATATTTACAGATGACCTATCAGATAAAGGGCTAGTATCCAAGATCTACAAAGAACTTATTAAATTCAACAGCAAAGAAACAAACAATCCAATCATGAAATGGGCAAAAGACATGAACAGAAATTTCACCGAGGAAGACATAGACATGGCCAACGAGCACATGAGAAAATGCTCCACATCACTGGCCATCAGGGAAATACAAATCAAAACTACAATGAGAAAAATTAAAAAACCACAGTGAGATACCAGCTCACACCAGTGAAAATGGTGAAAATTAACAAGACAGGAAACAAATGTTGGAGAGGATGTGGAGATAGGGGAACCCTCTTGCACTGTTGGTGGGAATGTGAACTGGTACAGCTACTCTGGAAAACTGTGTGGAGGTTCCTCAAAGAGTTAAAAATAGATCTGCCCTATGACCCAGCAATTGCACTGCTGGGGATATACCCCAAAGATACAGATGCAGTGAAACACCTGCACCTCGATGTTTATAGCAGCAATGTCCACAACAGCCAAACTGTGGAAGGAGCCTCCGTGTCCATCGAAAGATGAATGGATAAAGAAGATGTGGTCTATGTATACAATGGAATATTACTCAGCCATTAGAAATGGCAAATACCCACCATTTTTGCTTCATCGTGGATGGAACTGGAGGGTATTATGCTAAGTGAAATAAGTCAGTCAGAAAAGGACAAACAAACATTATATGGTCTCATTCATTTGGGGAATACAAAAAATAGTGAAAGGGAATAAAGGGAAAGGAGAGAAAATGAGTGAAAATATTAGTGAGGGTGACAAAACCTGAGAGACACCTAACTCTGGGAAATGAACAAGGGGTAGTGAAAGGGGAGGTGGGCCGGGGGTTGGGGTGACTGGGTGATGGGCACTGAGGGGGGCACTTGGCAGGATGAGCACTGGGTGTTATGCTATATGTTGGCAAATTGAACTCCAATAAAAAAATTAAAAAAAAAAAAAACTGCCAACAAAGAAAAGCCCAGGCTTTTCTGGAAACTTCACTGGTGAATTCTACTAAACATTTAAAGGAGAATTAATACAAAACCTCTCAAACTCCTCTAAAAAATAAAAAAAATTCCAAATTCATTTTATGAAACCAGCATCATCCTAACACCAAAGTCTGACAGGGACTTTATAAGAAATAAAAATTACAAGGCAATATCTCTGATGAATATACATAAAAAAATTCTCAACAAAATGATTCAACAATGCATTAAAAGTTCACAATCAAGTGAGGTTTATCTCTGGGATGCAAGGATAGTTCACAACATATACAAATCCATAAATGTGATATACCACATTAATAAAAGATAAATTACATAATTATCCCAAAAGATGCAGAAAAGCACTTGACAAAATTTAAACATCCTTTTATGATAAAAACATTCAACAAATTAGTATACGTGGAAAGTACCTAACATTATAAACCATATATGACAAGGCCACAGCTAACATCATACTTAAGAATGAAAATCTGAAGCTATTTTTCTAAGATGAGGAAAGAAACAAGCATGCCCACTATAACCACTTCTATATAACATATTACCAGGAGTACCGACCAGAGTCATTCAGCAAAAGAAGGAAATAATAAAAGGCATCCACATCAGAAAAGAAGAATTACAATTGTCTGTTTGTGCATGATATGGTATTTTATATAGAACCCAAAAGACTGGGGTGCCTGGGTGGCTCAGTGATTGAGTGTCTGCCTTTGGCTCAGAGCATGATCCCAGGGTCCTAGGATCAAGTCTCGAATCAGGCTCCCCGCAAGGAGCCTGCTTCTCCCTCTGTCTATGCCTCTGCCCCTCTTTCTGTGTCTCTAATGAATAAATAAATAAAATCTTTAAAAAAGAAAACCCAAAAGACTAAAAAAAAAAAAAAAAAACCTGTTAGATTAAACAAATTCAACAAAGTTGCAAAAGCAATAAACAAAAATCAGTTTCATTTCTATATACTAACAAACTATCAAAGAGAAATTGAGAAGACAACCTCTTTTATAATAGTATGAAAAATAAATACTTAGGAACAAGTTTAACCAAACAGATTAAAAAATCTCGATAATGAAAATTATGAAATTGATGAAAAAAAATGAAGACACAAATAAAGATAGTCCATTTTCATGGATTGAGGAATTAATAGTGTTACAATGCCCATATTGCCCAAATCCATCTATATATCCAATACAATTCCTTTCAAAACTCCAATAGCTTTTTTCACAGAAATAGAAAAAAATATCTTAAAATTCATGTGGAACCACACAAGACCTGGAAAGCCAAGGCAATCTTGAAAAAAACAAAGGTGGAGGCATCATTCTTCCTGATTCAAATTTTACTACAAAGCTATAGTAAACAACATGGTATCAGCATAAAAACAGATACACAGGAGTTCCTGAGTAGCTCAGTCTATTAAGAGTCTGACTTGATTTCACCTCGGTCATGATCTCAGGGTCCTGAGATCAAGCCCCACATTGGGCTTTGCACTGAGCATGGAATTAGGATTCTCCCCCCTGCAAAAAAAAAAGATTCTCTCTCCCTCTCTCTCTGCCCCTCCCCACCTACTCTCTCTCTCAAAAAAAAAAATCAATGGAACAGAATAGAGAGTCCAGAAATAAGCCCACAAGTAAATTATCAATTAATTCTTGACAGAGGCACCAAGAACACACAATCAGCAAAGGATAGTCTCTTTAATAAATGATGTTAAGTGTAAGTGGATAGTCACATGAAAATAATTAAATTAGACTCTTATGTTACAAATATTACACACAAAAAATAATTTTAAATGGATTAAAGATGAACAGAAGATGAAAAACTATAAAAGTCCTATAAATAAATAAATAAATAAATAAATAAATAAATAAATAAATAAATAAAAAATAAATGTACGTATGTATGTAAGATCTTTGACATGGGTTTGCCAATGATTTTTTCTTGATTTGACATTAAAAGCAAAGGCAAAGAAAGCAAAAAGGAACAAATGGAACTACATCAAATTAAAAAGCTTCTGCTTAAGAAAAAAAAAAATCAATAAAATAAAAAGGCAACGTATGGAATGGAAGAAAATATCTGCAGACAATTTATACGATAAGGGATTAATATCTAAATTATATAAAGAACTAATACAACTCAATAGCCAAAAGAAAAAAAACCCACAATAACAATGAAAAAATGAGCAAAGAACCTGATTAGACATTTTCCCAAAGATATAAATGGTCAATACATGTATGAAAAGGTTCTCAACAACACTAATCATCAGGGAAATGCAAATCAAAACCACTATGAAGTATGACTTCACATGTTTTAGGGTGTCCATTATCAAAAAAAAAAAAAGATAAATGCTGGTGAGGATATAGAGAAAGGGAACTCATATACTGCTGGGAGTGTGAACTGGCACAGCCATTATGAAAATAGTAGAGTTTTCTCAAGAAATTAAAAATAGAACTATCATATAATCGACTAATTTGATTTCTGGGTATATATCCAAAGGAAATGAAATCACTTTATCATGAAGAGACATCTACATTCCCATGTGCATTTCACCATTATTTACAATAGCTAAGATATGGAGACAAGTTAAGTGTCCCATCAGTATGGATGATAAAGAAAAGTGTGTGTGTGTGTGTGTGTGTGTGTGTGTGTGTGTGTGTGTGTCTGTGTGTGGGATGGTATATATTATTCGGCCTTAAAAAAAAAAAGGAAATCCTGCCATTTGTGGAAATATGAATAAACCTGGAGGGCATAACGCTGAGTGAAATAAGCCAAACAGGGAAAAATAAAAACTACAAGGTTTATATACGGATTTTTTTTAAAGTTTGAACTTATACAAAAGAGAATAGAATGGTGTTTATCAAGGGCTGGGTGATTGGGATATGGGAAGAGGTGGTAAAAGGATATAAACATGGTGACTGTTTAAATGAAATTTGCTGAGAACAGATCTTAGGCATTCTCACCTGAAATAATTTAAAAATTAGGGACCTCTTCAAAGATGGCAGAGTAGGAAAACACTAAGCTCACCTTGTCCCAGGGATACAACTACATGACACTCATATCAGTATAAATAACCTGGAAAATGACTCAAAGAAGGACAGAACAAGCTAAAAGTAAAGAAATCACATTGAAGAGGGTAGGAAAGATAGACATGCTGTGGGGAGCTAAATGTACCATGAGCCGAGCATGGGAGGGAGGGACCTGTGGGCACAGAGAAGAGAGAGAAAGACCCTCACACTGGGAAGGCCACTTGGCAAGACAAATCCCGATAGCAATTGACCTTGAAAACTAGAAGGGCTAAATTTCTTGAGTTCTTACAGTCAGCAGCCTGGAATTTAAAAAATCAGTTGGCTGAGCTCTGGCAAAGCCTAAAAAATGACAGGAAACTAAGTCCCTGCTATTAAAAAGACAGCATGACACACAGCCTGCAGAGATAGAGCACAGAAACAACAGTTGGAAAAACACCTGGGGCATATAGGAGGGAAACTCCTTTACTAAATCTAGAGTGTGTCCTGGGGAGTATCCAGTGAGGAAGTTCCCTGAGGGACTTCTCGAGGAACAAAGGAACCAGCAGGCACCATTTCCCTCCACTCCCCTACCCCCTGCATAAACACATGGCCATCTGAGGGAACCACCTCCACAACGGACATTCACCACCTAACATTTTTACACCAAGCCGTGCCCCCTGACCCCAGGCTTTGGCAGATCTGCCTTTTCTAGTCACATGTGTCTCAGTCCCAACACTGCAAGTCCCTTACCAAGAAAACCAAAGCAAACCTTGCCAACAAAGCATCTACTGCCCCACAAACCATGCAGGACCTTGGTCTTCTACACTGTGCAAGACCTTGCTTGGTACCTGTGGCAGGGGTGCCAGCAGCAGTGGTGGAGACAGTGAGTCTCCTTTCATAAGCTTGGAGTAAAGCTTGTTAAAACTGTGTGCTCCATCCCAACTGGCCCAGTCCACCATGCTCTTAGCTGGAGTCCATTCAAACTAGGGTCACAAGCCTGGCAGTGTGCAAACTACCCTGATAGGGACCATCACCAACCACTCCAAGGTGAATCCTACCCTGGAGTGAAGGAAGATAACCACACCTAATAGTCAAATGGCAACCCCAGCCAGGGGCTGGGGCAGACCATTGGTCTGATTGTAGGCCCTGCCTACCAATGAAAACTTCTCAGGGGACAACACTGAGAAAATGCCATGCAGTTTGGTGATACTGAATCTCTAGCAAATGCCTGGTCTGACTCAAATAAAGCCCAAGAAGGTCACAGACTGGTGCACTATACCACCACAGAAACCAAACACTGCCCACAATATGCAAAGAGGGCCACTGCAGATGACCCGAGTGAAAGAAAAAGCATCCAAGGCACAACAGCAGAGTGCACACTACACATATAGAAGACATCCCTGAAGCCCAGCTTCTATTGAACAGGGGACACTGCACTGCTTGGCACTATAGGCCTTCTTCATAAGACCATTATTTTCAAGAGCAAAAGACATAGCAGACTTTCCTATCACACAGAAAAATACAGAGGTTAGACAAAATGAGGAGACAGAGAAATACATCCCAAATGAAAGAACAGACAAAACCACAACAAGAGACCGAAGCATATTAAATTGGATTAAAGTAATATGCCTGCTAGAGAATTTAAGTAATGATCATAAAGATACTCATGTTGTGCCCAAGATTGCGAATCTGAGAAACCACCAAGAAGCTGACACCAATGCAAACACACAAGGGTTTATTTACCAGCTCGAGCTTGGGTCCAAGTACACCCGACACAGCGGAGCAGGGACTTGGACCCCGAGGTGGGTTTCAGCTTAGTTTTAAGGGCTGGTCTAGGGGACCTCCAGAAGGGGTGGAGGAATTTCTCAAGTTCTGTTTACATTCTGATATGGGGCTTTCAAGGGCATTGAGCTCTGTTCTTTTTCTAATAGGGGCTTCCTGCCATTGGCTTGGGCTCTGTTCTTATTCTAATATGGGGCTTTCTAGGACATTAAGCTATAAGCTGTTTTCTTCCTGTAACTGAAGTATTGTAAATTTCAGCTCTTATTCACAGGGGCCTGTGATGGCTGTTCTTGTGCTAACACTGAACTTAAAGTGGATTGACCTTACTTTTCTCAGCCTCCACAACTCACTGGACTTGAGAAAAATTGGAGGACATAAATAGACTAGAGGAGACAAAAAAACAAATTTGTGACCTGGAGGACAGAGTCATGGAAAGTTATCAACCTGAGCAGGTGAGAGAAAAACATTTATGCAAAGTGAAAATAAATTTAGAGAACTCAGTGACTCCATCAAGCATAACAACATTTGTATATATGGATCCCAAAAGAAGAGAGAAAACTTTTCTAATCAGGAGAGAGAAACATATCCACATCCAAAAGGCACAAAAATTCTCCCAAAAATATCAACTCAAGGAGATCTACACCACGACACATAGTATTTAAACGGTAAAAAAGTAATGATAAAAAAAATTTAAAGCAATGAGAGAACACAGTTACATATAAGGGAAACACCATAAGGCTATCAGTGAACTTTTCAAAGGAAATTTTGCAGGCAAAAATTTTGCATGATATACTTAAAGTGCTGAAAGGAAAAAATGCGCAGCCAAGAATACTCTGCCCAGTAAAGCCAATTTTTAGAATAAGAGAGATAAACAGTTTTCTAGACCAAAAAAAAAGAAAAAAAGAAAAAAGCCAGCAAAGTTCATGACCACTAAATTAGCCCAACAAGAAATGTTAAAAGGGACTGGTCAAGTGGAAAGGAAAAACCATAAATCAGGAATATAAGTAGCACAAAAAAAGTAAAAGTAAGCATATCTGTAAAAATCAATCAAGGTGTACACAAAATAAAAGGTATGACACCACTTACCTAAAACGTGGGGGGGGGGGGGGGTAAAGAAAAGTTCAAACATCAATTTAATATAGACTGCTATATGTAGATGTTATGTACAAACTGAATGGTAACCACAAATCAAAAAAACGGTAAAAATGTGCAAAGAATAAAGAGAAAGGAATACAAATACATCACTAAAGAAAGCCAGCAAACCATGAGGAAAGAGACCAAAAGAAGAAAGGATCAGAGAAGAAGTATGAGACAACCTCAAAAAAGTAACAAAATGGCGATAAATACATACTTACCAATAACAACCAATAATTGGACTAAACACTCCAATCAAAAGACATAGGGTAAATGGGACAGCCCCAGTGGCTCAGCGGTTTAGCACCACCTTCAACCCAGAGCATGATCCTGGAGACCCAGGATCAAGTCCCACATCAGGCTCCCTGCATGGAGCCTGCTTCTCCCTCTGCCTGTCTCTGCCCTTCTCCTTCTCTGTGTGTCTCTGATGAATAAATAAATATTAAAAAAAAAAAAAAAAGACCCATTTACATGCTATATACAAGAGATAATTTCAGGTCTAAAGACATGCACATTGAAAATAAGGGAATGGGGATCCCTGGGTGGCGCAGTGGTTTAGCGCCTGCCTTTGGCCCAGGGCGTGATCCTGGAGACCCGGGATCAAATCCCATGTCGGGCTCCCAGTGCATGGAGCCTGCTTCTCCCTCTGCCTGTGTCTCTGCCTCTCTGTGTGTGTGTGTGTGTGTGTGTGTGTGTGACTATTATAAATAAATAAATTAAAAAAAAAGAAAGAAAGAAAATAAGGGAATGGAGAAATATTTATCATGCAGCTGGGTGTTAAAAAGAAAGCCAGGGGAGCAATATGCACAACAGACAAAATAGACTTTTTTTTTTATTATTGGTGTTCAATTTGCCAACATATAGAATAACACCCAGTGCTCATCCCATCAAGTGCCCCCGTCAGTGTCGGTCACCCAGTCCCCCCCAACCCCCACCCACCTCCCTTTCTACCACTCCTTGTTCGTTTCCCAGAGTTAGGAGTGTCTCATGTTCTGTCTCCCTTTCTGATATTTCCCACTCATTTTTTCTCCTTTCCCCTTTATTCCCTTTCACTATTTTTTATATTCCCCAAATGAATGAGACCATATAATGTTTGTCCTTCTCCAATTGACTTATTTCACTCAGCATAATACCCTCCAGTTCCATCCACGTTGAAGCAAATGGTGGGTCTTTGTCGTTTCTAATGGCTGAGTAATATTCCATTGTATACATAAACCACATCTTCTCTATCCATTCATCTTTCGATGGACACTGAGGCTCCTTCCACAGTTTGGCTATTGTGGACATTGCTGCTAGAAACATTGGGGTGCAGGTGTCCCGGCATTTCATTGCATCTGTATCTTTGGGGTAAATCCCCAGCAGTGCAATTGCTGGGTGGTAGGGCAGATCTATTTTTAACTCTTTGAGGAACCCCCACACAGTTTTCCAGAGTGGCTGCACCAGTTCATATTCCCACCAACAGTGCAAGAGGGTTCCCCTTTCTCCACATCCTCTCCAACATTTGTTGTTTCCTGTCTTGTTAATTTTCACCATTCTCACTGGTGTGAGGTGGTATCCATTGTGGTTTTGATTTGTATTTCCCTGATGGCAAGTGATGCAGAGCAAAGACTGTAACAAGAGACAAGGATACTATATAAAAGGGACAATATAATGAGGATATAGCAATTATAAGTGTTTATGCACCCAACATAGGAGTACTCAAATAGTTAATAGCAAACATAAGAAACTCATCAATAGTACTACAACAGTAGTAGGGGACTCTTATACCCCACTTACATCAACAAACAGATGATCCAAACAGAAAATCAACAAGGAAACAGTGCCATGAATAACACACCGGACCACATGGATTTGACAGATATATTCAGAACATCCTATTTTAAAGGACTCATTCTTTTAAAGTGTACATGGAAGGTTCTTTAGAATAGATTATATAATAGGCCACAAAACAAGTTTCAATAAATTCAAAGAGATTGAAGTCATAATATGCATCTTTTCTGACCACAATTCTATGAAACTAGAAGTCAAACACAAGAAAAACTCTGGAAAGGGGACAAATACATGAAGGTTAAATAACATGCTACTAAATAGTGAATGCCATCAACCAAGAAATCAAAGAGTAAATGATAAATTACATGGATAGAAAATAAAATGAAAACTCAATGATCCAAAATCATGAATATGCAGCAAAAGCAGTACTAGGACAGAAGTTTATAGCAATACAGACCTACCTTAAGAAGCAAGAAAAATCTCAAAAACCAACCTAACATTATACAAAGAAGCTAGGAAAAGAACAACAAACAAAACCACAAACCAGAAGGAAAGAAATAATAATGATTAGAGCATAAATAAAAGATAACAACAACAACAGAACGGATCAATGAAACCAGGAACTGGTTCTTTGAAAAGATCAACAAAACTGATAAACCCAACAACTCATCAATATGGGGGAGGTCTCAAAGAAAATCATAAATGGAAAAGGTAAAACAAGTGACACCACATAAATACAAAGGATTCTAAGACAATATTATGAAAACTTATATGCTAAAAAACTAGACAACCTAGAAGAAATGGATAAATTACTAGAAACATATGAGTTACCAAAACTGAAACAGGAAGAAGCAGAAAATTTGAACAAACTATTAGCAATGGAATAAAATCAATAATTAAAAACAAAAACAAAAACACTCCAAACAAGCAAAAGTTGAGAACCAGATGGCTCACAGGTGAATTCTAACAAACATTTAAAGAAGAGTGAATACTCAGTCTTCTCAAAATTTTCCAAACAATAGAAGAGGAAAAAAGTTCCAAATTCATTCTATGAGGTCAGAATCATCCTCATACTCAAACCAGAGAAAGACAACACAATAAAAGAAAACTATAGGTGAATATCTCTGATAAACACAGATGCAAAAATCCTCAACAAAATATTAGCAAACCAAATCCAAAACACATTTTAAAAAATCATTCACTGTGGAACCCAGGAAATTTAACAAAAATCTCCTACCCCTGGACAAGCAGAGCAGGACTAATTCCATTTTGTGCTACACCCGCCACCTCCTGTATGACCCCCACATGACCTGCTTATTGCTTAAGGCACTGCCCCACCCTAGTCAAGCCACTGGGCACACCCTTATTGGAAATCGGCTCATAACAATGTAACCCTGCCTTGTGCCTGCCAAAACTGTGCGCCAATTTTGACCAAAGTAATAGGCCAGTTCAAATGGATACTATCTACTATCGGGTAAAATGTAATTCAATCAGCCACCTGCGTGTGGACCCACATGACTGTGCAACTTTCTGTGTATGTTACAATCCCATTGGCCACTGGCCCCTATAAAGCTGCTACGCCTCTTAGCCTCGGGGTCAAAGTCCCTGCTCTGCTGTGTCAGGTATACTTGGACCCAAGCTCGAGCTTGTAAATAAACTCTCCTGTGTTTGCATCAGTGTAGGCTCCTTGGTGGTTTCTCAGATTAGCAATCTTGGGCACAACATTCACCACAATCAATTGAGATTTATTATTGGGATGCAAGAGTGGTACAATATTCACAAATCAATCACTGTGATACATTATATCAATAAGAGAAAGGATAAAAGTTATATGATCATTTCAGGAGATGCAGAAAAAGCATTTGACAAAGTACAACATCTATTCATGATAAAAACTCTCAAAAACGTTTAGAGGGAACATACCTCCACACAATAAAGGCCTTATATGAAAATCCCACAGCTGACATTATACTCAATGGGAAAAAACTTAGAGCTTTTCCCTAAGATCAGAAACAACAGAAGGATGTCCATTCTCATGACCTCTATTCAAAATAGTGCTAGAAGACCTAGCAACAGAAATAAGACATAAAAGAAAATAAAAGGCATCCAAATTAGTAAGGAAGAAGTAAAACTTTCACTACATGCAGATAACATGATACTATATGTATAAAACCCTAGAGTCCACCAAAAACACTACTAGGACTTATAAATGAAATCAGTAAGTTGCAGGATACAAAATCAATATAGAGAAACTGTTGCATTTTTAAACATGAAAAATGAAATAGCAGAAAGAGAAATTAAGAAAACAATCCTATTTACAACTAGTTGCACCAAAATAATAAAACATGTGAGAATAAATTTAACCAATGGGGTATACTCTGAAAACTATAAAACACTGATGAACAAAACTGAAGAGGACACAGATAGAAAGGCATGCCATGATCATAGATTGGGAGAACCAATATTGTGAAAATGTCCATACTATCCAAAGCTCTCTACAGATTTAATGCAATTCCTATCAAAATATTTCACAGAACTAGAACAAACCTAAATTTTAGGATCTAAAACTTAGATGGAACCACCAAAGACCCCAAATACCCAAAGCAATCCTGAAAAAGCGGAAAAACAAAACTGGAGGTATCACTATCCAAATTTCAAGGTATACTATAAAGCTGCAGTAATCAAAACAATATGGTACTGCCACAAAAACAGACACATAGATCAATGAAACAAAACACAGAGCCCAGAAATAAGTCCACAATTATATAGTTGATTAATTATTTTTAGCAACCTTTTCAGCAACATTTTTCTAGATATGTCATCACCTGAGGCAAGGGAAACAAAAGCAATCAGCTATTGGGGCTACCTTGAAATCAAAAGATTCTGTGCAGTAAAAGGGAAAAAAACAAGAAAACTAAAAGACAACCTACTGAATGGGAGAAGGTATTTGCAAATGATGTATTCAATAAAAGGTTAGTATCCATAATACATAAAGACCTTGTACAACTTAACTCCAAAAGACCCGCCAGATAATCCAATTAAAGAAAGACTGGGCAGAAAATATGAACAGACATTTCTCCAAAGAAAATGTCCACATGGCCAATGGGCACATGAAAACATGTTCAATCTCACTCATCATCAAGGAAATGTAAATCAAAACCACAATGAGATATCACCTCATACCTGTCAGAATGGCTAAAATCAAAACCCCAAGAAACAACAAGTGTTAGTGATGATGTGCAGAAAAAGGAACCCTCATGCACTGCTGGTGGTAATGCAACTGGTGTACTCACTATGGAAGACAGGAGAGAGTTTCCTCAAAATATTAAAAAGAGAACTACCTTATGATCCAGTAATCACACTACTGAATGTTTACCCAAAGAATACAAAAACAGTAATTTGGAAAGATATAGGCACTCCTATGTTTACTGTAGTATTATTTACAGTAGCCAAATTATGGAAACAGGCCAAGTGTCGACTGATAGATGAGTGGATAAAGAAGATGTGAAATATATATATATATAAAAAATATATACATTAAGATGTGAAATGTATATCATATTTACATATATAACATATAAATAAGGTAAAAAGATATATTTGGAATATATACATATATATTATTCAGCCATTAAAAAGAATGAAAACTTGCCATATGCAAGCTACATGGATAGATTTAAAGAGTATAATGCTAAGTGTAGTAAGCCACTCAGAGAAAGACAAATACTATATGATTTCACTCATTTATGGGATTTAAGAAACAAAACAAAAAGGAAGAAAGAGACAAACCAAAAAACAGACTCTTAACTGTAGAGAACAAACAGATGGTTACCAGAGAAGAAATGGGGGGGTGGGGGGGATGAATGAACTAGGTGAGGGGAATTAAGAATATACTTATCATGATGAGCACTGAGTAGTATATGGAATTGCTGAATTGCTTTATTGTACACCTGAAACTAATAGAACACTGTATGTTAACTATACTGGAATTAATATTAAAAATAACTTAAAAATAACTATCTGACATGATAGATATGTTAATTACCTTGATTTGGGGAAAACTTTCATTTTTGATATATATATATCAAATCATATCTTTGCTTTAAATATATTTTTTGTTCATTATAAATATATTGTCAATTTTACCTCAAAAAATCTATAAAAGAATTGTTATTTCATTGCAAATGTCATATAAATATATAAATGGTTTTAAATTTCTTCTTTTCTGTGTTTGAAATGATTGTGGGAACAAGAAAGAAAGGAGATGTATTGATTTCTTCTTTTCTAAATATAGCATCTTAAAACAACATAAATTTACTATCTTAAGATATAGGTTAGCTGGGTCCTATGATCTAGATCTCACCAGTGGATCTCACTTAAATCAGTATCAGCCTGAAATGAGATCACCTCTGATCTAGGGATCTTCTTCCAAGCTCACTGAGTGATAACCAAATTTAATTCCTAGTGTTCATATAACTGACATCCCAATTTTCTTGCTGGCTGTCTGCTAAATTCACTCTCAACTCCTAGGGGCTGCCTTCAAGTTCTAGCCATGTAGCCCTCAATGTGGCAATTTAATTTTTCAAACCCAGTAGAACAATCTCTTTCCAATGTGCTACAACAGATCTTACATAGGAACATGACTAATAATCCCATCACCTTTATCATATAACATCATCTAATCAACTATTCTATTTCAACTATTGACTATACCATAATATTAAGAGACTCTACTAACACAAAAAGAAAGATTTTACAGGATATATAGACTAGGGAGCAGGAAACTTTGGGGTCATCTTAGAATTTTGCCTGCCTACCAGTCAAGAATGGACTCATGAAAATCAGCCAGAAGGCCAATTAAGGAAAGAGTCTAAGACAAAGCACTAAGTTATCAAGCATTCAAATGCCAGGTAGAGAGAAAAAAAAAAAAAAGACTAGAGAAAAAAGGACTAAAAATGAGTATTAGGTTGATTAAAGTACAGATGGAGAGAAAAAAGCAGAATATAGATGCATTTTGGAGCTAGGATCAACTGGAATGGATGATGAGCTGAGTATCAGGAAAAAAGAAGAGAAAATACTAAGAATGATCCCTAGGCATTGGTTTTTTGCAACTTGGTAAACAGATGTGCCACTTGTCGAGATAAGGGGAAAAAATGAATGAGGAACAATTGGTGACAACAATATCCAGAGCTCAATTTTGGACGTTAACTTTGAGATGTCTCTAATACACCCAGGTTGAGATGTTAAGTAGATTAATATCAGGTTCAGAATTCAGAAGGGCAGTCAGCACCAAAGACATAAATTTGAGACTCATTGGATATGTATGGTATTTAAAGCCATGAGATTGGATATGATCACTTAGGAAAAGAATCCTGAAGGACAAGAAAATAGAGCCAAGACTAAACCCACTCATTTATCAAGCATTTAAATGTCAGGTAGAGGGATGAGGCTGGCAAAAATATGACTGAAAATAAATAGCTAAGGATATCAGAAAACAGAAATTTGTGTTGTCATGGTAGTCAAGAGATAATGTTTCCAGAAAGTATGGTGGAAAATGGATTAGTGTCAAATGGTGTTTATAGAATCAATCAGATAAAAACTAAAAATCTACTGTATTTGTCAAACTGGATGCCATTGGTGGATTTAGCTAAAGCATTTTCACTGGAGTGCTAAGTTGAAGCCATATGGCAGGTGATAAGAAAAATGGAGAGAATTACAAGTAGACAACTCTTTCCAAAAGCTTCAGTACAAATATTATAAAAAAATAATACTTGCTGTCACACTAAACAAAAAAAGTAGATATCACCTATAATATTAAAAGGACAAATAATATATCTTTATTTTGAAATAATATCATCCTTAAAAAATTACTAATGAAAAATATGTAATGACACAAAAAAATCCATGACAAAATATTAGGTAGGGAAAAAAAAAAGCATGATATAAAATTGTAAGTATGATTCTACTTTCACAAAATAAATACTATACATTACACATTATGCATTTCTTTATACATACAAAATGTTTAGAAAAAGAATGGTATAGTTATTGGCTATATATTAGTAAATATATGGAAAGTCATTTCAGTGTTTTACCTATATTCCTCTATATTTTTTAATGTTTCAAAATAAACAGTATCTATGTTTTAATGAGAGAAAATAAGAATGGCTATAATAAAGTGCTATTCTGGAGTCTTTAAAATACCTACTGTAGGGAATAACAGAGCTGAGTAAGAGGATTTCCAAGACCTAGTCGTTTCAGTACAGATCCAAACCCAAAATTCTTATTCCATTAATTTTTACAATTGTTTGATTTTTTTCAAGTGTGTTCAGCAAAACTACAAACTTATAGAAGGGTGAGAGTTTGAGGCAAGTTTTAGGGCTTACTTAGGTAGTTGGGCAAGAAAGTAAAAATGGACAAGGGAGTTTTCAACTTAAGGCCAAGTATAATAGAAAGTGAGGAAGAATATAAACTGAGATGTAGGGGAAGAAATAAAGGGACTGAAGCTCAATAAACAACCATAGTGGGAGCAAAGGAGAAAACAGAAAACCAGGAACAAGCAGTGAGAGAATATAATGCTATAATGTAAGGTTTTAAAAGGCAAAGTAATATTGCTTAAAATAAAGCCAAGTATATGACTAGGATAGAAATAAAGAGTAAGTCTCTAAATTTGAGGAATTCCAGGAACTTTGAGGTTAGACATTGAGATTAGACATTGAGATTAGACACTGAGGTGATGGAAGAGAATCCAGGACAGGGGTAAGGAAAATGATTCTAAGTCTGAAGCCAGTGACTTTATCAAATCTGCAGAAGTATCCAGGAAGTTGATCAAGCACAGGGACAAGAAGCAATAGATATTGCTACAGTCTGTTAAGTATGAGTTTTAGGCAGTAAATATATTTTCTATAACAATTAAGGGAAGAACTAAAGCAGTCATGGGCTCTTACTCCCCATCTCAATATGCTTGTGGTTTGAGGAAACAGAGTCTCAAATAGAAGGGTTTGCAAAGTGGAGTGCCTAAATGGCTCAGTTAGTTGAGCATCTGACTCTTGGTTTCAACTCAGGTCCTGATCTGTTATGGACTTGAGTTGTGGGATCCAGCCTTATGACAGGCTCTGTGCTTGGCTCGGAGTCTGCTTGTCCCTCCCCCCTCTCTTTCTCTTTAAAATAAATAAATAAATAAATAAATAAATAAATAAACAAATCTTTTTCAAAAAGGGGGGGTACAAGGAATGCTGTATTTTCAATTAAAACAAAAAAGATGGATATAGCAGACCATCAATATATTAACAATGTATGGAAGCTTTTGGGAGGGTAGGGGAAATGCACAAAGTAAAGGATTAAACTGAATGGGATCAGTGGAAGATTAGAAAAGGAGAGAAACAAAAGTGTATGACCAAGATAGACTTAATTTTCCTCAGCTTGACTAAACTTGAGATAGGCTTCCTCCTATCTGAAGCACCTGACCTTCATTTGCTTAGAGCACTTTCCTGTGTAACTGTAAACTCTTTCCTTACTTCTTTGAGATGTAAATCTTTTTAAAAGCCTCTTACTAGTTTCATAACTCAGGTTTGTCTTTCTCAAGGATCTGGGAGTCATCATTTTTAAATGTAATCTTTAAGGAAAACAGTATCTCACCTCTTTCTCAATTTTTGTGAGAGAGTAGTAACCAAGCTTTGGTGGGCAGAGGCACTTTTCTCCAAGTTGTAAAACTGCCTCCTATCATGAAGATTTAAAAAACATAGATGGCCTAAGATTCACCCAAACCCAGCTTTTAAAAGTTATTCTATCCTGGGGATCCTGAGTGGCTCAGTGGTTAAGTATCCAACTCTTGATTTTGGTTCAGGTCATGAGCATAGGGTCATGGGATGGAGCCCTACATCCACACTGAGTGTGGAGCCTACTAGAGATTTTCTCCCTCTCCCTCTATTCCTCCTTCCCCCTCAAATAATAAATAAACCTAAAAAGAAGGAAAAGAAAAAGAAAATGTTATCCTGTACTTTGTTTTAGTTGAGTTCAGACTCTATCTTGGCTCCTCACCTCTGTTGAAATAGCCTTGAATAAAGTCTTTCTTCCTGTTCTTTGTTCTGTACAATATTTTCCTTTGATAGAGTAAAAGAATAGATTATACAGGGAAAGTTCAGTATGGATATTGGCCAAAAGTACAAGGATATGAAGCATTGTAAGATATTTTGATCACGATGTTCTCAAAACACCTAAAATTACAAGGTATTCCTTGTAGACACAGACTACAAAATCTTATTCTAGAAAACCCTGTTTAATTAGAGGTTATACAACTATTTTTTTTCCATTCTTCTTTCTATTAAGGATTTATGGTAAGAAAAAAAAAGACATACTGTATTATACTGTATATAGGACAGGGTTTGCTTTTTTTCAATATTATTTTTGTCATCATTTCTTCATTAGAGTAAACACATAGAAACCGTAAATGTAAATAACTGATGAAGGGACTTGAGGGGGATGGGCTAAATGGGTTATGAGTATTAAGGAGGACACTTATGGGTTGTCTGGGTGGCTCAGGGGTTGAACGTCTGCTTTTGGTTTAGGGTGTGATCCCAGTATCTGAGATTGAGTCCCACATCGGGGTCCTCCCAGGGAGCCTGCTTCTCCCTCTGCCTATGTCTCTGCTTCTCTCTCTCTCCATGTCTCTCATGAATAAATAAATAAATAAATCTTAAAAAAAAAAAAAAAGAAAAGAAAAGAAAAAGGAAGGCATTTGTGATGAGCACTGGGTGTTGTATGTAAATGATGAATCACTAAATCCTACACCTGAAACCAATTTTACCGTATATGTTAACTAGAATTTAAATAAAAACTTCAAATAACAAAAGTAAATAACTAGAAGCAAGATAGGAGGTTATTGTTTTTTTCTGTGGATGCTTTTGCAATCCTTCATTTTATAACAAGATGCCAAATAAGATAGATAGATATCCAGAATTAATTAAATAAAGCAAGTTCCAGAATTACTGGTGAGTTATTACATATTTAGAATTATGTCCTAAAATATTAGTACATAAGAACTGATGCTCATGCCAATTATTCATAAACATTCAAAAATATTTCAGCATCTTTTGAATCTTCAAATTTTAAATTACATATTATTCTGATATCTTCTATTTGTCATTCTAGATCTTCACTTTTTTCCACCCTATGCTATACCTCAAGTCCAGTCCAAATGGACTGCAATAATGGATAACCTTGCTTTTTTACTTTGGTTGGATTCAGCAAATGGAGTATACTTGTCAGTAGATCTGAAAAAGGCAGAAGAATGAGGTTCCTCCATTTCCTTCACTGAAGAGTTGGTTCAACCTATCAGTCTCTGCTAAGGCTCACAGCAGCTATAAAATCCTTTGCCGATAGCTTTCTCCTCACTTTCTCTCTCCCTCTCCCTTTCTTCATTAAATCACTTTTTCCTTTCCCTTTTCAGCCTAGATACTAATGTTACCAGTTCAGGGCACTCTATATTCTTTTATAATTTCTCTCGTACTGTGCCCAGACATTTATGAGTGGTCCCCTTATTAAATTCTCAAATTAACCAGAATATTTCCCTGTGAGGATTAACAAATATAGCACATAAACCCACAGATTTGAGGATGTTATTATATCATATACTTTGACATTATGATATGTTATATGGTTTAAATTATAAATCCCAGATAATAAAAAGTACAGTTACCAAAATTCTCCTCTGTCTACATATTTTAGGTAAATGGTACTAATTGTTTCAGATTACACCCAAGTTTAGCTAGAGAAACAAAGGAGTTGAGAAAACAGCTCATGCCAATTCTTTTTAGTCCATCCGTGTGGGAAAACTGAGTTAAGTATTTATTATAATATCAATTGAACTCTTAATAAATAGACTACATTATAGGAGTCAGGGGGAGGGAGTTCTAGTAACAACAGTTATCTTCCTTCTTTCCTTCCCTAGTCCTACTACAATGATCTAGGAATTCTCCTTTGGGATGAATATCACCTAGCAATGCAAAGGAGAGTAGCTTGTCCTTTGAGGTCACAGAAGAGATGCTACTGGGTCTCAGCTTAGTCTTTTTGCAAAAGGTATAAGTTATGTAGAAAAGAGTAGGATGAACACAAAGTGGTCCCTCCATGTGACCAGAACTAAACTTTTTATGTGTAATTTCTTCACCAGAAATGGGTTCTGCCCCTTGGTCCAACTCAAAAATTTACATTAGAATAGGAATTTAATAAGAATTAAATTCTTTAATTGAAAAAAATTTTAAATACATTTTTTTTATTTAGTGGAAATATTTTTCTAACACAAAGGACAAAATCATTTTTGTAGACAGCAATTACTGGTCAATACAAGGTCTTAACATTCCTTTTCTTATCCAAAGATTTACAATTCCTCTACAGATTTAACATTTGTTCTCTTTAGCTTTTCTCTTGAAACAATGAATTACGAAGAGAACTTAACAAAATTCCCAAAGTAGATTTAAAACCTAACATATATAAAATCACATATCAAAATGAAATATAATAAAACATTAAATCACTACTCCAGATCATGTCTAAATCTAAAATATCACCTCTCCAGATCTAGAGAATATATGTTAGTCAAATCCTATTAATAAAAATATTCATATCTGTGTGAGTAATTTGTTGGGCTCCTTCTAACTTTAGTTTCTTCTCAGACAAATGATATATGAGCCTGCTTAAAGAGTTAATTGTCCATATATAAAAACTTGAGTAAACCCTTTGAATGAAAAATTCTATTTAGTCTATCATTACTTTTTAAAACCTATTTAATATTATATTGTTAAAATACAGCATCATTTTGACAGAAATATGAAAAAGTACCCATAAGCTCTATTTTGAAATATTCTAATTATAAAGAGGCAGAAATGCTCAAGCAGGAAAGAAACTATTAAAAATGCAAATTCAGCATTTTGAAAGGCTATTAAAACTTCTTTATTAGAAAAAGAAGACCAAAGTTTTTAAACATGCCAAGAAAAAAGTGCTTAGAAATATCCTCCAGGGACAAATTATGAAGTTGCTGAGAAAGAACTTTAAAAGGATATGTCTCTCTTCTATCCATTATGACTTTAGATCATGGATGACTACAGATCGTTTCCATAAATATTCTCACCAACTGATTCTATAAAAAGAGTGTGAGTTAATCTACTTGTGAAATATTTGCTGCTCTGTCCAGAATAAACCTACCTGCTTGCCTTTGTGTCCTACAAAATCTTCATCTGAAGAGAAGGTGAAAGAAACCAGAGTTTTTGCAATAGAGTTGTAGGATCTGAGGTGTTTCTGTGTTTTACCCAAATCATATCTAACCCTCTAAACTCAAGTGCTCCCTGACAATTCTGACCATAGGAATAGAACTTTCCCACTAAATTCCAGAACTTGCTAGCTTCATATAACTCAATGGTGTCAAGAAGGGCTAAAAATCATCATATAGGGGGATGCCTGGGTGGCTCCGCAGTTGAGCATCTGCCTTTGGCTCAGGTTGTGATCCCAGGTACAGAGATCCAGTCCTACATAGGGCTCCCAGTAGGGAGCCTGATTCTTTCTCTGCCTATGTCTGCCTCTCTCTCTGTGTCTCTTATTAATAAAAAATCTTAAAAAATAAAAAGTCATCACATAGGCTGTCCCTGAAAGCCTATGACCTAACAAACACATAACAAAAGCAGCATTAGAGCAGTTGAGAAAAAAAATATATCTCTGTGAAATAAAAGCATTTGAAATAATTCTTTGTTTAAGAGCTGGGTTGAACGTATAAAGAAGTAAAAGTTCTAACTCAGCTGAACAACATAACTCCTTGTATTGGACATGCTCAGCTTTTGATGAAAGGTCAAAGCTCTCTGTGGACAACAGAGGCTACTGCACACACAAATGGAGCATATAGCACATGACTCTGGAGATTCATTCTGAAAGTATGACTTGTCTGCTCTCGCATTACAAGGTATTAAAACCCACGCACTGTTCTCTGATGATAACATTGTTCCTAACTACTTGGCACCAGGAGTCACACTGGAAACCACTGACAGTAATAAAAGTCAGACTGAGGAAATAGGATCCCGACTCTCCTGAATTTCAGGATGATATTGCACTATGTGGCATTCAGTGCATACCTAGATCTCTTTAAGCATAAAGCCGACAGGGCTCAAGAGAAAAATATGATGATGCATTTAGAAAATCTGGAAAGCATTCTTAACTCTAAATATAAGTTTTCTGCTTCAATCATACAAATAAGCAGTTATACTACTACTCTTCTATTCTGTATGCTATTGTTTTAAAAGAGCTATGTAAAACAATTCTTTCCAGTGGTAGCTTTAGAGTATTGCCAAATCAATGAACAAAGATGAAAACAAACAGGTTCACCTGTAGCAGAGATTTCAAGTAGGCATGAAATGAAGAATATCAGTACAAACTAAATACCAATGTTGCATCAAATAAGATGGAATAGTAATTTCAAAATTTCTAAAATTGGAATCAAATTCAGAAAAATTTAAATCAGAATTTATACATACACTTGTATGTGTACATACATACATACATACCTGTATGATGGGTTAATTCTACATATATATTTATGTGACTATAAATGCAAAGGTCTTTACTCAGTTGCTGCAAGTTTAATAAGAGGCAAAGTCATTGCCTAAAAAGAAAAAGCAATCTGACACACAACTGTCCTTCAGAGAACACACTGATTTAATTTTACAATAAGCTTATATATGAACAAAACATTACTAGAACTGATACATGAAATCAGTAAGCTGCAGGATACAAAATCAATATAGAGAAGCTGTTGCATTTTTAAACATGAAAAATGAAGTAGCAGAAAGAGAAATTAAGAAAACAATCCTACTTACAACTAGTTGCACCAAATGATAAAACCTGTGAGAACAAACTTAACCAAGGGGGTGAAAGAACTGTACTCTGAAAACTCTAAAACACTGATGAACAAAACTGAAGAAGAAAGAGGAGGGGCAAGCTGGTGAAGGAGGAGGGTCCTCGCCTCACCGGGCCCCACCAACTTACCTAGATAATTGTCAAATCATCCTGAAAACCTACGAATCCAACCTGAGATTTAAAGAGAGAACAGGGGAACGCTACAGAGAGAAGGGTTTTCACTTCTAACAAGGTAGGAAGGTGGAAAAACAAAATAAAAAAGAATCCAGTGGGGGAGGGGCCTCCCAAGGAGCCGGGCAAAGAGGGGTGGCGACAGCCTTGGGGACAGGAAAACCTAGCCCGAGAGAAGCAGGAACTTTAAAAATCCATACCCGATCCTTCCCAGACGGAAAGGTGCTCAGCAGGGAACTCGGGCAGAACCGCAGGAGGGACAGTGGAGCCCCAGGTTCCGGGGTCACTAACATTGGAGGTGCACCCGGGGGAGAGCCCGCCACACACTGCGGGCCGAGCTTGGTAAAGGGCTGGAGCGCGCCGGCCAGGTCTCGGGGCGGAGGGGGCTGCGCCCTGCTGCCTTCGGGAACCGCACCTCACCAGGAGCGCAATTCCAGCAGTGCAGGCCCCAAATCCCAGGGCACCGGAAGACACAGCCCAGGATCCTGCACTCCCCCCAGGACAGGCAGAGGCAGGGAGGGCACAGGACAGTGAGGATGCTATTGGCCCTGGGTGCCCCCAAGCTGTGCAGGTCAGCACCCCCCGCCCCCGGAGCATCCAGGTCAGTGCGGACTGGGAGACTGTGGTAGTTACTGCGGGAGCTGACTCCAGGGCTAGAGAGCTGGCCGCCAACAGTGGGGTTGTTCCTCCTGGTGTCACCTTGTACCAGGGACTGAGCAGGGGCCTCACAGGATAAACAGCTCCCACCAAACCGTGCACCTGGCAGGGGGTAGGGCAGCTCCTCCAGGTACACATACCTGAGAATCAGCACAGCAGGCCCCTTCCCCAGAAGACCAGCTGGAAGGACAGGGGAAGAGCAAGTCCTTTTTTTTTTTTTTTTTAAATAATAAATATATTTTTTATTGGTGTTCAATTTGCCAACATACAGAACACCCAGTGCTTAACCCATCAAGTGCCCCCCTCGATGCCCACCACCCAGTCACCCCCACCCCCCGCCCTCCTCCCCTTCCACCACCCCTAGTTCGTTTCCCAGAGTTAGGAGTCTTCCATGTTCTGTCTCCCTTTCTGATATTTCCTACCCATTTCTTCTCCCTTCCCCTCTATTCCCTTTCACTATTTTTTATATTCCCCAAATGAATGAAACCATACAACGTTTGTCCTTCTCCAATTGACTTACTTCACTCAGCATAATACCCTCCAGTTTCATCCATGTTGAAGCAAATGGTGGGTATTTGTCATTTCTAATGGCTGAGTAATATTCCATTGAGCAAGTCCTTGACCAAGCAGCACTGGAAGCTCCACGGGAGGCAGAGGGATTTACAGTATATAGAACCAGAGGATACCCCTCCTTTTTTTTTCTTCCTTTTTCCAGTACAATCGTTTTTATATCAGACTGTAAATTTCCAGTTTGTTTTCTTTTCCCACCTTAACTACAATATTTTACCACCTCTTCATTTTTAAGTTTCTGCCTTTTTGACTTTCATATTTCTACAATTACAGATCCTAGATATATTTTCCACTTCTAGATTCCCTTCAACATACTCAACTTAATTTTGGGAGATATACAAGAGGTGTTTTTTTGTTTGTTTGTTTTGTGATTTTTGTTTCCTCTGCCTCATTTTGTTCTACAATGGCAGAAGTTAATACCTTCTAAAACATGACCATAATGCACCCAGAACCAAGTGGTATACAGTGCTGGTTAATTCTGTGAGATTTCTCATTCCCATTCTGCCCCCCTTCTTTTATCTCATTTATGTTTTCAGGGTCAATGTTGGGGCCCTCTACAAGTATTTCTGGTTTATATAAATTTGGGACTGAGCATCTTTCTAACATAAAAACTTAATATACTCAGAACTAAGAGGATCACCCTCTAGGACCCCTCAGGTAGACTACTTAGATATCCACTACAACTTGTCACTACCACCACCTCCCAGTCCCTCCCTTGTTTTTCTCTTTTTCTTTTCTCTTTTTTTTTTTTCCTCTTTACTTTTGCTTTTTTTTCTCTTTTCTTTTTTCTTTATTTCTTCTTTGATTCTTGACCCTTTATTTTTTACTGCTTTGTTTTAAAATATGTTTTTCACTTTAGTGGTCCTTTTGTTTTATTTCATTCTGATCTTTGTTTTCAATTTCTGGTCTCTGACCTCATAGAATCATCTAGACTGAAACATACTTAGATAGTGGTTGATATTCTTGATTCAGCCCACTCATACAGCCACTCTGCACTGAGCAAAATGACTAGAAGGAAGAACTCACCACAAGAGAATCAGAAACAGTACTCTTTGCCACAGAATTACAGAATTTGGATTACATTCAACGTCAGAAAGCCAATTCAGATGCACAATTATAAAGCTACTGGTGGCTCTGGAAAAAAGCATAAAGGATTCAAGAGACATCATGACTGCAGAATTTAGATCTAATCAGGCCAAAATTAAAAATCAATTAAATGAGATGCAATCCAAACTGGAGGTCCTAATGACAAGAGTTAATGAGGTAGAAGAACAAGTGAGTGACAATAGAAGTCAAGTTGATGGCAAGGAAGGAAGCTGAGGAAAAAAAGAGAAAAACAATTAAAAGACCACGATGAAAGGTTAAGGGAAATAAATGATAGCCTCAGAAGGAAAAAATCTATGTATAATTGGGGTTCCAGAGAGCGCCAAGAGGGACAGAGGGCCAGAAAGCATATTTGAACAAATCATAGCTGAGAACTTCCCTAATTTGGGGAGGGAAACAGGCATTCAGATCCAGGAGATAGAGAGGTGCCCCCCAAATCAATAAAAACCATTCAACACCTCAACATTTAATAGTGAAACTTGCATATTCCAAAGATAAAGAGAAAATTCTTGAAGCAGCAAGAGACAAGAGATCCCTAACTTATTTGGGGAGAAATATTAGATTAACAGCAACAGCAGACCTCTCCACAGAGATGCAGAGACCTAGCAGGCCAGAAAGAGTTGGCAGGATATATTCAGGGTCCTAAATGAGAAGAACATGGAGCCAAGAATATTCTATCCAGCAAGACTGTCATTCAGAAGAGAAGGAGAGATAAAGACTTTCCTAGATAGGCAGAAACTGAAAGAATATGTGACCACCAAACCAGCTCTGCAAGAAATATTAAGGGGGACCCTGTAAAAGATAGAGGAAGCCCAAAGAAATAATCCACAAAAACAGGGACTGAATAGGTATTATGATGACAATACATATCTTTCAATAATAACTCTGAACATGAATGGGCTAAATGATCCCATCAAAAGACACAGTTTTGGACTGGATAAAAAAGCAAAACCTATCTATTTGCCATCTACAAGAGACTCATTTTAGACCTAAGGACACTTACAGCCTGAAAATGAAAGGTTGGAGAACCATTTACCATTCAAGTGGTCCTCAAAAGAAAGCTGGGGTAGCAAACCTCAGATAATTAAAGTTTATCCCAAAGACTATAGTAAGAGATATAGAGGGACACTATAACATACTTAAAGGGTTTATCCAACAAGAAGACCTAACAATCATGAATATTTGTGCCCCTAATCTGGGAGCTGCCAAGTATATCAATCAATTAATAACCAAAGTGAAGACATATTTAGATAATAATACACTAATAGTAGGAGACTTGAACACAGCACTTTCTGCAAATGACAGATTTAAGCACAACATCTCCAAAGAAACAAGAGCTTTAAATGTACACTGACCAGATGGATTTCACAGATATATACAGAACTTTGCATCCGAACACAACTGAATACACATTCTTCTCAAGTGCACATGGAACTTTCTCCAGAATAGACCACATGCTGGGTCACAAATCAGGTCTCAACTACAACAAAAGATTAGAATTGTCCCCTGCATATTTACAAACCACAATGCTTTGAAACTAGAACTCAATCACAAGAAAAAATGTTGAAGAAACCCAAACATGTGGAGGTTAAAGACCATCCTGCTAAAAGATGAATGGGTCAACCAGGAAATTAGAGAAGAATTAAAAAGATTCATGGAAACTAATGAAAATGAAGATACAACCATTCAAAATCTTTGGGATACAGCAAAGGCAGTTTTAAGAAGGAAATACATTGCAATACAAGCCTCCCTCAAAAAATTGGAAAAAACTCAAATACACAAGCTAACCTTGCACCTAAAGGAACTGGAGAAAGAACAGCAAATAAAATCTACACCAAGGAGAAGAGAGTTAATAAAGATTCGATCAGAACTCAATTAAATAGAGACCAGAAGAACTGTACAACAGATCAACAAAACCAGGAGTTGGTTCTTTGAAAGAATTAATAAGATAGATAAACGAATAGCTGGCCTTATTAAAAAAGACTCCAATTAATAAAATCACGAATGAAAAAGAAGAGATCACAACAAATACCAAGGAAATACAAACAATTTTAAAAACATATTATGAGCAGCTATATGCCAATAAATTAGGGAATTTAGAAGAAATGGACACATTTCTGGAAAGTCACAAATTACCAAAACTGGAACAGGAAGAAATGAAAACCTGAACAGGCCAATACCAGGGAGGAAATTGAAGCAGTCATCAAAAACCTCCCAAGACTCAAGAGTCCAGGGCCAGATGGCTTCCCAGGGGAATTCTAACAAATGTTTAAAGAAGAAACAGTACCTATTCTACTAAAGCTGTTCCAAAAATAGAAAGGGATGGAATACTTCCAAACTCACTTCATGAGGCCAGCATCACCTTAATTCTAAAACCAAAGACCCCACCAAAAAGGAAAACTATAGACCAATATCCCTGATGAGCACAGATACAAAAATTCTCAACAAGATACTAGCCAACTGGATCCAACAGTACATTAAGATTAATCACCATGACCAAGTAGAATTTGTCCCAGAAGGAAAGGTTGGTTGAACACTCGTAAAGCAATCAACATGATAGATCATATCAACAAGAGAATAAAATAAGAACCATATAATCTTCTCAATAGATGCAGAGAAAGCATTTGACAAAATACAGCATACATTCCTGATCAAAACTCTTCAGAGTGTAGGGATAGAGGGAACATTCCTCAGCATCCTAAAAGCCATCTACAAAAAACCCACAGCAAATATCATTCTCAATGGGGAAACACTGACAGCCTTTCCCCTAAGATCAGTAACACGACAGGGATGTCCACTCTCACCGCTGCTATTCAACATAGTACTAGAAGTCCTAGCCTCAATAATCAGACAACAAAAAGAAATAAAAGGCATTCAAATTGGCAAAGAAGAAGTCAAACTCTCCCTTTTAGCAGATGACATGATACTGTACATAGAAAACCCAAAAGACTCCATCCCAAGATTGTTAGAACTCATACAGCAATTTGGAAATGTGGCAGGATACAAAATCAATGCCCAGAAATCAGTGGCATTTCTATATACTAACAATGAGGCTGAAGAAAGAGAAATTAAGGAGTCAATCCCATTTACAATCGCACCCAAAAGCATAAGATACCTAGAAATAAACCTAACCAAAAAAGAGGTAAATGATCTATACCCTAAAAACTACAGAACACTTCTGAGAAAAACTGGGGAAGAGGGGAAGACACAAAGAGATGGAAAAATATTCCATGCTCATGGATTGGAAGAATTAATATTGTGAAAATGTTAATGCTACCCAGGCAATTTACACGTTCAATGCAAACCCTATCAAATACTATAGACTTTCTTCAGAGAGTTGGAACAAATCATCTTAAGATTTGTGTGGAATCAGAAAAGACACCAAGTAGCCAGGGGAATATTGAAAAAGAAAACCAGAGCCAGGGGCATAACAATGCCAGATTTCAAGTTGTACTACAAAGCTGTGATCATCAAGACAGTGTGGTACTGGCACAAACACAGACACATAGATCAATGGAACAGAATAGAGGACCCAGCAATTGGTGCTCAACTGTATGGTCAACTAATATTTGACAAAGTTTGAAAGACTATCCACTGGAAAAAGGACAGTCTCCTCAATAAATGGTGCTGGGAAAATTGGACAGCCACATGCAGAAGAATAAAACTAGACCATTCTCTTACACCATACACAAAGATAAACTCAAAATGGATGAAAGATCAAAATGTGAGACAAGAATCCATCAAAATCCTAGAGGAGAACACAGGCAACACCCTTTTTGAACTTGGCCACAGCAACTTCTGGCAAGATACATCCATTAAGGCAAGAGAAACAAAAGCAAAAATGAACTATTGGGACTTAATCAAGATAAAAAGCTTCTGCACAACAAAAGAAACAGTCAACAAAACTAAAAAACAATCTACAGAAAAGGAGAAAATATTTGCAAATGACGTATCAGATAAAGGGCTAGTATCCAAGATCTATAAGGAACTTATTCAACTCAACAGCAAAGAAACAAACAATGCAGTCATGAAATGGCAAAAGACATGAACAGAAATGTCACCAAAGAAGACACACACATGGCCAACAAGCACATGAGAAAATGCTCCGCATCACTGGCTATCAGGGACAGACAAATCAAGACCACAATGAGATACCATCTCACACCAGTGAGAATGGTGAAAATTAACAAGACAGGAAACAACAAATGTTAGAGAGGATGTGGAGAAAGGGGAACTCTCTTGCACTGTTGGTGGGAATGTGAACTGGTACAGCCACTCTGGAAAACTGTGTGGGGGTTCCTCAAAGAGTTAAAAATAGACCTGCCCTACAACCCAGCAATTGCACTGCTGGGGATTTACCCCAAAGATACAGATGCAGTGAAATGCCAGGACACCTGCACCCCAATGTTTATAGCAGCAATGTCCATAACAGCCAAACTGTGGAAGGAGCCTCGGTGTCCATCGAAAGATGAATGGATAAAGAAGATGTGGTTTATGTATACAATGGAATATTACTCAGCCATTGGAAACGACGAATACCCACCATTTGCTTTGACGTGGATGGAACTAGAGGGTATTATGCTGAGTGAAGTAAGTCAATTGGAGAAGGACAAACATTATATGGTTTCACTCATACAGGGAATATAAAAAATAGTGAAAGGGATTAAAGGGAAAAGGAGAGAAAATGAATGGGAAATATCAGAGAAGGTAACAGAACAGGAGAGACTCCTAATTCTGGGAATCGAACAAGGGGTAATGGAAGGGGAATTGTGGGAGGGCATGGTGACTAGGCGATGGGCACTGAGGGGGGCATTTGACGGGATGAACACTGGCTGTTTGTTTGTTTAGATTTTATTTATTTATTCATGGGAGACACAGAGAGAGAGAGAGAGAGAGAGAGAGGCAGAGACACAGGCAGAGGGAGAAGCAGGCTCCATGCAGGGAGCCTAACCTGGGACTCGATTTCTGGTCTCCAGGATCACACCCTGGGCTGAAAGTGGCCCTAAACCGCTGAGCCACCGGGCTGCCCAGCACTGGGTGTTACACGTTGGCAAATCGAACTCCAATAAAAAATTATACAAAAAAAAAACTGAAGAGGACACAGATAGAAAGGCATGCCATGATCATGGATTGGGAGAACCAATGTTGTGAAAATGTCCATACTACCCATAGCTCTCTACAGATTTAATGCAATTCCTATCAAAATACCAGCAGAATTTTTCACAGAACTAGAACAAACCTAAATTTTAGGATCTAAATTTTAGATCCTAAAATTTGCATGGAACCACAAAAGACCCCAAATACTCAAAGCAATCCTGAAAAAGAAAAACAAAACTGGAGGTATCACTATCCACAATTTCAAGATATACTATAAAGCTGTAGTAATCAAAACAATATGGTACTGCCACAAAAACAGACACATAGATCAATGAAACAAAACACAGAGCCCAGAACTAAGTCCACAATTATATAGTTGATTATTTTTAGCAACCTTTTCAGCAACATTTTTCTAGATATGTCATCACCTGAGGCAAGGGAAACAAAAGCAGAATTCAGCTATTGGGGCTACCTTGAAATCAAAAGATTCTGTGCAGTAAAGGGAAAAAAACAAGAAAACTAAAAGACAACCTACTGAATGGGAGAAGGTATTTGCAAATGACATATTCAATAAAAGGTTAGTATCCATAATACATAAAGACCTTGTACAACTTAACCCCAAAAGATCCCCCAGATAATCCAATTAAAGAGAGACTGGGCAGAAAATATGAACAGACGGGGATCCCTGGGTGGCTTAGTGGTTTGGCACCTGCCTTTGGCCCAGGGCGCGATCCTGGGGTCCCTGGATCAAGTCCCGCATAGGGCTCCCTGCATGGAGCCTGGTTCTCCCTCTGCCTATGTCTCTGCCTCTCTCTCTCTCTCTCTCTATCTCTTATGAATAAATAAATAAAATCTTAAATAAATAAATTTAAAATAAATTTTATTTTAAAAAGCGTACCTCGGTGGTGTAGTCACTCAAGCATCCAACTCTTGCTTTCTGCTCAGGTCATGATCTAAGGGTCCTGAGATTGACCACTGCATCGGGCTTTGCATTCAGCAGAAGCCTGCTTAAGACTTTCTCTATCTGTCTCTCTGCCCCTTCCCCTGCTCCCTCTCTCTCTCTCTCTCTCTCTCAAATAAATAAATCTTTTAAAAAAATCCAAAAATACACTGATGGTTCTAATAATCTGTTTATACATATCATTAAAAAATATTAAACCAAAATATAACTTTCTAACATGTAAAAATAAAAAATAATAGATCCTAGAGAAAAAATAATTGCCAGGCCCATTATGTTTTTGTCAGAGAGCAATTTCTCAGATTAGACAGATAACCTCAACAATATTGAGTTGCATAATTAACAATACTGCCAATTTTTCTGAGTGGTCATGAAATAAATGTTTGACTATCCAACCAGGTAAATATCAGTGATATCAGAACACCTGGTGGAACTTTAAAGAGTGCCAACATACTTGATAATTGACAAAAAGAAAATTTCAGAGGATATGGGGCTCTCTCATGAGATAATGTAGATGATGCTTGGAGAAGGAGAGAAGACAAAATGGGCTACAGTGAATATCAGTAGGTGGACCAATGCTTTCTTTTTTCAACAAGGCATGAATTCATCCATACACTAGTCATTATTTGCTTAAATTCCCCCAGACTGTTTGTATTCCATTTTTTCTTAATTATCTAAAGAAGTATTTGTAGAACTTTCTATGGTACTAAAAAATAATATCTCTATTAATGCCATACCATGTGTCAGGCACTTCACATGCACTATTTATTTAAGGTTAAGTGTGATCAGCAGAATAATGATCTCCCAAAGACCTCCCAAGTATCCAGAACCTGTGAATATATTAGGTTACATGGCAAAAGAGAATTAAAACTGCAGATGAAATTAAAGTTGTTCATCAATGATTTGGGGATGGAGAGATTATCCTAGATTATCCAAGTAGTCCAAATGTAACTAACTACAAGGGTTCTTATGAGTGAAAAAAGGAAGTGCAAAGACTGGGAGATTTGAAGATGCCACGCTGCTGCCTTTGAAGGTAGAAGAACGATCTATAAGCCAAGGAATGTAGGTAACTTCTAGAAGCTAGAAAAGGTGAACAAATGGGTTCTCCCCTGGAGCATCTACTAGCCACACAGCCCTCTTGAAACCTTGGTTTTAGCCTACTGAGACCCATTTCAGATTTCTTCTTTAAAAAAAAAAGATTTTATTTATTTATTTATTTGACAGAGAAAGCACGCGTATAAGAGGGGGAGTGGGAGAGGGAGAAGCAGGCTCCCGGCTGAAAAGGGAGCCCGACTCTGGACTCCATCCCAGGACCCTAGGATCATGACCTGACTTGAAGGCAGGCACTTAACCAACTGAGCCACCTGGGTGTCCCCATTTCAGACTTCTGACCTTCAGAACTATAAGAGAATAAATTTGTGTTGTTTTAAGCCACATGTTTATGGTCACCTGTTGTAGCAGCAATAGGAAACTAATATATTGAATGTTCCATTATTTCATTTAACCCTCATAAAATTCTATCAATTAGTTATTATTGTGATATTTAACTGATTAAGGAACTGAATCTTAGAGAGTTTAGGTAACTTGCCCAAATTTTGCCTAGCTAATGGGTGCCTGAGCCAAGCTTCAAAACAATTCTAATTCCAAAGTTTATCCACTTAATTCTACACCATGATTTATCTCTCATGCACTGATATTACCATAAACTCAACATTTCAAATCCACATCCAGTATTTATTCCAAAAGAAAATTTAATCACTAGGGTCTTATTATGTATCAACACATGAAGCAGCTACTATAGACTGTCACCCTTCTAACTTAGAATGAATGAGAAGATGGTATAAAACAGTAGGAAAGTAACTAAAATCAAGAGCAAGACTAGGGTTTTTATACTTGTAGTTGTGAGCAATGAAGCAGGGAAGCATTCTGACAGATGCTGATGACAAGCAGATTGACCACTATGGACATCGGACTCCATGAATGACAACAGAGCTTTCAGTATGGTTCCTACCAGTACAGCCCATTTTTCAGTGTTGATAGACTCAAACATTCCCATTTCCAGTGACTCTTTGGGCAGAAACAATTTGACATTTGGATTGACCCCTAGAGATCTCTCTACTAAAGAACATACTTTTCTGTACTTTTATTATTAGCCATTTAAAGTATGGTTCTTTTCCTCCTGCTTTCTGTTGGTTTTCATGAAACTATCCATTGACTAATATTCACATTCAACATGAATGCATTCAGATGCTCCCACTCCAGTCTCGAGTTTTAATTTCTTCCCAATCAATTCTCTTCCTTATAAGAGACTTGGCAAGATTGCAACTTATGTTTTAATTCCGCAACCTGTACAATGAAATTTTGTAACTTATTTTTAGGAGCTCTAAGAAATAAAATGTTCTTCTAAGAAGCTCTCTGATTCTCTGATAATGACTTTGGCTGAGAGCTTAAAGATCTGAGTTTGAATTTCTTCCATGAATACTCTTGTGTATTCAAAGGAATCCACCTCATGCTACAATGCTTCTAGTCACATTACTGCCATACTAGTCATAACTATCAATGCACTTGACTATCAGGTACTTTAATCAATAACAGCAGAAATTTTTATTAGTCTTGATAACACTCCATACCATGGATTACTAACCTCCCACTATACATTTATACAGAACTCATCACTTTATTTAGGCTCAAGTACAACCAAGCCAGTCATCAGCTCCCATCTTTGAGATCTTTTTTTCCTGAGATGATTCCTCATACCAATTCTGTATTGGTTAGGAGACAGAAGACAGAAACTATACCACTGATTAGAGCAGAAAATTTAATATAAAGAAGGTTAGCTCTGTATTAGAAAATTAAAAACACAAAAAGAGAATACCTATGAATCATGGAAATAGTAATTACAAGGAGCAGTTTACAACTCTCAACAGCTAGGGAACAAAGGGAAGAGATAATAATGACTAAAACTTAGATGCCTGGAGAAGGGACCCAAGGGCCTGAAACTCATGATTTCTGAGAAGGGGGCACTGGTGCTGTTATCTCTGAGTAGTCATGATGGGCTGGTTCTACAGACATTAGAAAAACTGCAATCTGGATCCCCTGCAGCTACAGGAAGAAACTGCAGTTGCTGAAGTCAAGCAGCTTTGCTGGGAAGATGCTGACAGGAGCAGGCAGCAGACAGGGAGGAGTCAGTCTCCTTCTCTAGCCTTGCAGATTCCCCCTCCTGCCCCTATTTGGCAGATCCTAACAGAGATCCAGCCAGCCTGCAAAGCAGAAAGGTTGTTTGCAGTGTCCCAGCTCCAGCAGAGAGGCAGTTGCTAAATAACACCTAATGTGATGCTCATTCATTCGTTTGCCAAATATTTTTTAAATTTCTACTATATTTCATACACTTACAAGCACTGAACAAATAAACAAAATCTCTGCTTTCATGGAGATGATGACATTTTGGCAGGGGGAAACAGGTAATAAGCAAACAGACAAATAAATGTATAATATCTTAGGTGGTATTAAGTGTTTTGAAGAAAAATAAATCACAGTAAAGGAATGGAGAGAAATGGGGCCAGAGCACTATAGATAGAGACAGTACAGATAAAGCATGAATGGTAGAGGGAAGCCATCCTGCTAGGGTTTGAATGCTAGTTCTGCATCTTACAACTCTACAATTGTAGACAAGTTACTCAAAGTGTCTATATCTCAGTTGTGTTAGGTGTCAAAGGAGATAATGAAGACAATAAAAATACTGACCTCATAGGATTGCTGTAAAGATTAAATAAGTGGTATCTATAACGGGCTTAGAATATACTGTCATATTACTAAAGAGTGGTGCAGTTAATGGCAAAAGCAACAAAAACCCTAGGTTGCAGGTGAAGGGGTTTAAGATAAAAAGAGAGAGAGAGAGAGAAGGTATGGAAGCAGCCATGAGAAACAAAGAAGACATTTCCTCATCTCCAGATGAGTGGTATACAAGGAATAAGGAAGAGAAAACAAGCAGACTTGAGAGATCTAGGAAGGATGCTAAATCTTCAAGAGCTCTGTTGAAGTGAGATTAGCAATCTGAAAGCCACATTCAGAAAGGAGGCTAAGGATTCTGCACTGCAGATGGTAATGGAAGCAATTTAGGCAAAGAGGACACAGAGGTGGGAAAAAGGTATTTACCACTTACTACTTCACCTTTACTGAAAGTGAAAACACTGATTATAATGATCATAGTTTTGTGGTGGTTAGAACACTAAAAGTGTCGGAGAACAGGACCTCGGCCAGTAAAAGAAACAACAAGAACAGGAATAGGCATAAATGGCATCAGCTCTATGTGTATGACAAGAGCTGATGATTCCTGCCACGCAGTCCCTGCTGAAAACAGTACGACCTGAAAACAACAATGACGGTAGATAAGATAGCCAGGCCCGAGGTCGGTTCTCCCAACCCCCGCAGTCCCCTAGTTAATGCTCCTCTGGAACCCGGGAAGTTGGTCACGTTTGCAGTCCCTGGCTGCTGACTCAGGGGATTGGTTTCTTGAGTTGTTTTCCTTCCTTGCTTCCACATTATTTACATCTATGATAATAAAATCAAGAGTCCACTGGACTCAGGTGCTTCACCTCCGAGCCTGCACACGCAGGCAGTGCCTGCCATGCAGCCCCTTTGGGTGTCTCTTTGTTCCAAAGTATTGGACTCTCAGTAATCATTTCGTCTCTCATCGGAACACACAACGTGGCATAAAACACTTATTATAAGCAATAATAAATATTTCTATAACACTTTACAGTTTACAAAATACTCTTACATCCACTCTTTTATTGCTCATAATAAAACTATGAAAGTGGCAGACAACAGACATTCACAATGAGAGTGAAGACATGAGCAAACCTAGTAGTAGTCCAATAACTCCCAAATATTTAACCATACAAATTAACTCAGCAGATGGTGTGGATTCCTGATGGCCCAATCATGAGGCTGCTTCATAGAGATTGTCATATTGGAAAATGGCCCCCAAAATGTGGGCATTCTTCACACCTGTCAACACGCTGAAGCCACAAGGTGACTCAGGCCAAGACAGCTTGTTCACTACCTTCCTACTCAGCTGAAATTCCTCGCATAACTTTGGAGGCTTCTGGGGAATTCTAACAGACTGCTTAGAATTTATGTTAAAAAGCTGAAATATCTTTTTAAGATAAATGAATCAGAATTCATTTCCTAGGATGACACAGAATCTAAAGAACCTTCATATACTCTCTTATTTTACTGATTTAAACCAAGGAATAGAGAGAAGTAAAGTGACTTGCTCAAGGGCACACAGTTTCACAGCTAATTAGTGCCAAAGACTAAGTTAGTGGAATTAGGCTAAATTCTGCTTTCCTGGATACTGGTACAACATTCTTTTTTAGCTCTATATGCTACTCTCTCTTAAATATTATTGGGGGGACTGTACAGGAAGGCAAATAATCCAAAATCAAAACTGGCATAGGAAAAGAAACTGGTGGAGAGGACATCTTTACCGGAGGCTTTTGACTAAACTTAGAGAAGGGACGAAAGTGTCTCATCAGTGTGTACTCATTGTGTAAATTGCACATATATGCTGCATATCCTCAAGTGGTATGACTTAGAAGAATTTAACTTCCACAGCCTCTATTCTACATAGTCCCTGCATTCAAACTAATTTGAAAACACCTTGAAAACAGTGCCTCCATCCTCAAGGTCTCTATAGTCCTTTGATCCAAGGACAAAGCTGGACCCCAATAGTTACTCAGTAACTGCTTTCTATGTAACTGATTATAATGTTTGCCAAAACAGCCACTCTTTGAATACAGAAATTATTTTAAAACTTTTCTTCTTGGTTTAGCGACATAACATTTAGAGCTCCTCTAAAGGGTTCTACTGATGTCTTGATTTTCCTACTCAATTTAAACCCTAAAGTGGTGTGCTATTTTATTTAGAAAATATTTCTGTTTTCTTCTGTCATTTTCAACACAACTCACAAGTCAACATTGTGATTTCGATTAATATAATCGAATATATTTTGATTAATATTTATATATATTTAATATGAATATATTTAATTAATATAAAGTAACATGTTTTAAGTTATAATGCTTTGTTTCACAGAAGACTTAAGCAAACAAAGGTTATTCTACATAAATGGCACATAAGGCAATTTATCTGACTTCAAACGCAAGAAAGGGAAGGGAATATGTGCAAAGAATTACATATACATGGAGCACTTCTGGTTTCTATGGTAACCAACATAAAGAATACCTTTTTGGAAAATGGACAAGCAAAGTCAGTGAGATGTAAATTTATGAGCACAAAAACCAAAGAACCAATCCAATCCTATGGTATGTAAAGAAGTCCACAGTTTTCCCCTAAATAGAATTGCAAATTTTAAAAAATAGTCCTATTGCTAACATAACCTATTCATATTTTTTCCTTAATTCATTGTTTTGCCTTGTGGATATTTGTCTATTACACAAATATTTACTAATAATTAGAAATGGCTTTTTCATTGTTTACTGAATTAGTGATTACTAGTATAGTAGGGAAGCCAGTGAGGTCATGATTCTCCAACCATCCCTTCTCATCAGGGTATGGTAAGCTGACTCCAAAGATCAGGACACCCAACAAGAATGACTTATTTGAAATTAATCAAAATATCAATAATGAATTTTGTATAAAAAGGGAGACACATGTATACCATTTCCTGTTCTATTATTCAGACAAGTAAACAAATTCCCATTCTATAAAGATTACATATACTAAATATATATTTTTTGTTTTATAGATGGGGAAATAGAGAGGAATGTATGAAACTCCTGTGGAGAACAAAAGCAAAAGGAAATGTAGATAAAATTAAATTTCTTTATAACCTGTAGCAGACTGAAAAATACATGAGGCAGAGTATGACATTCCTCCAGGAACTCCCAAATGTCTTAATGTTAATGCCTTGCTACAGGGAAAAACACCCTTAGATTGAGGATAGCCAGACCTTCAGGATCCTATGAGTGTTATTTAACATATGAAAATCCTTTTGGAAACTTCCCTTGTCATTACCTCCCTAAACTCAAAGTATAAAATCAGCTGCTCTCCACAATCCCAGGACAGCCCTTTCTGTCCACAGATCCTGTCCCTGTGCTATAATAAAGTCACCTTTTTGTCTTAAGAATTCTTTCTTGGCCATTGGCTCTGAACCCCAACATTTCCACATCAAAACTATTTTCAAGGAAACATAAAAACCAACGTCCCAGCACCCTGTTGCTTTTCTGACTAGTGTATGCTTAACCTACTCAATATAATAAAGATGGTCAAAGATTATATAATGTATAACCATTTAAGCATATATCAATTTTACCCCCAGAGTGAAAAATGGCTAAAATAAGACATTTATCTGAAGAAGTATCATCTTGTAATCACATAAGAGTTACACTAATGAAGAAAGTTGAACAATGATTTCAACATTTCATATAAAATTATAGTGAATAGGAGAAAATTTCACAGTGCACATTAGAAAATACTTTCACTTAATACTGTATCATTAATATCATAGAGATGTCTAAAAATCAATCTGCCAATGCCTTTGAGTGTATTTAATTTGTATTTCAACATGCTAGTTCTCTTACTCCATGTGTTATTCCAATGCTTTAAAAAGAAAGGGCTGTCTCTAAATACTGTGCATCTGGATATCACACCAGCTTGATGAACTAATGCTGCTGCTACCTGCGGTCTCATTGTAAAATCGGATCTGACATCATTCACAAGGCCTTGGCTTTCCAAAGAAGTTTTCAAAATCTACTGTCTAATGTCTATTGCTTTGTTTGGAAATATTCTACATTTGAAATTCCTAGTTTTCCAAAACAGTATTAGTGGGAAATTATCAATGATGCTCTGAAAGTCTAACATGAGCTATATTTAGGATAATTTCCAATACATGTGAGGCAATACTCTTGAAATTGCCTTTCATGAAGTATTTTCCTGATCCCTGAGCCTTTTTCTACTGCCCAGAAAACTTATAAAATGTTATGATTAAACTTCATACAACTGAAAAATATGGATACTAAAAAAACAATAATCATGAATGCATGTAAAATATGAAAGTTTACCTTTTTCTTCAACAAATATAAAATATACCAGAAAGAAAATTTTCTTGAATTACACGATCATCTAAAATTTTAGTGTTTTAAAGATGAAGTTACTTGCTTTGTTGTATTATGGAAGAGTACAGATGTTTCTGGGAAGTACCAGAAGCCCTATCCACATTGAGCAGCTATAAAATCCACCTGTCCTTCTCCCTCTATACAATACTAGCTTCCAGACAAAGAAGACTAACTTCGTCTCTGCAATCTGCCTTCCAGACAAACTAATACACTCAAATCAAGGCCCACCCACATATAAAGATAATTTGCCTAAAACTGGGTATCGTGAAATGTTTAAAGTGCTTTTGCAATATTCACTATGTTAGAGCAATGTACTCAAAGTATACGAAAAGAATATTTTTGCTGTGCTGTTTTCTTCTTAAACTTAGGACACAGAGCTGAAAAGTAATGAATATTTCAGTGCAGCAAACTTCCTCAATTCAAAGATTCCATTAATCTTGATCTTGTCCTTCCAGATAGGCATGGATAGTAGTACAAAAGACTTTATGGAGATTAATTTTGGTTTGAAAATCATGACCACTTTGTCACTATACAACCTATCAGTTTTCCTAAAGGACTATTAATATAGTTCTTTCCTTTTTTGTTAGTATAAGCCTGTGTACTGGGCTTAAGTGGAGACTTTAGAGATGACTTTCACTTATATACACTTATATATTGACACTTTTTGGTGCTCATCATTCCTCTCCTCAGATCCATATTTCCATCTGGTATCACTGTCCTTCCACTTGAAGGATTTCTTTTAATGTTTCTTATAATGTTTATGTGGTCATGATGAATTCTTTGCTCTTTGCTGCTATCTGGACACCTCTCTAGGCAGTATACAGAGACAATTATAGAGCTCACCTGGTATGTTTCCCTTCACTCAGGAATCATTGTCCATGTTGTTTACTGTTCAATGCCTGAAAACACTTGTTTTATGGATTCCATCTTTTTGTTGTTGTTGTTATATTGAGAAGGTAAATGTGCTCGCTGATACTCTGTCATGGTAAAGCAGAAGTCTTACTCCTTTAGAGATGAAAAACAATCAACTTTCAATGAAATCTATATCATGGAATATGTTAGTTGTTTCCTTCTTTATTTTTAGTGCCTTCTATCCTTTATCAAAGATGTATAAAAGTAAATACAACAGGATGTGAAAAAAGAACTTGGGCTGAGTCAACAAGATACCATACATAACACATCCTAAAGGAGGTGATAGAACATATGTACGCCTTGCAAAATTTCACAGCCCTCAAACCCCTCACTCAAATTGAGGGTATAAAAGGATCTGGAGTTGAAGGATAGGGAAGAAAGTATTTCTTTAAAGAGACCTGGAGCTGTGTGGTGAATTTCACTCACTGCAAGGAGGAAATGCATTTCCACCTCAGGGAAAGGGATTTCAGTGAGTTAACTCAGAGGACTAAATACATGGCTTCTGTAATTGGAAGACCCAGGGGTCTGATGCCTACTCACACCTGTGCAATCTAAAGCATTATTTCCTCTGGCTAGCTGTTCCCAATGGTAGAACAAGGAAGTAAATCCTGAGTTGCTAATGATTTGCACTTCAAGAACAAGGGGAAAAGAGCTGCTTTACTTGGAGGGTAAAATAGATCATAGCAGAAAAAATCTAAAAATACTGCTATATTACTTGGGGCTGAAAAAGAAGCAAATGATCAGGTGAGAATTACATGCTTATTCTCTTTAAAGAGATTTGTCTTAGTGAGATATCCCTAGTACCCTAAAATAGACTCACTTTTAAACATCTGTTGAGCCCAAAAGAGAACCAGACCAGGAAGACAATATCAATCAAAAAAGAATCCACTTACTCTTCTCCTACTTCCACCCTCCCTCAAGGGCCATAGATAGTATTAGTAAAATGAGGAAGGAGTAGAAATGCTAATTAAATAAGCCTCAATCTTAAAGCAAGTTTGAGTATTTGATTATTAGGAAGAATAGACAAGCTTGATTGTTAAATTGTGGCATTTAGTGAGTGTTGAAACTTTTTTATTAGCTGAGAGAGACCAGAGAAGTCAAAATATCTGCCCAAGGAGCAGGAGCAGGGGAAGAATGAACTCCATAGTTTAGATTTAAAGGACAATCAAGTCAAGAGGAGTCAAAAATAAGGTGGCCTGGTGATTCGCTTCCACAGATTGTTCTTGTTCAACATAAAGATTATACAAGAACCTATGAAAGATAAACAAAAACCACAAGTGAAGTAGTGAGTGTTAGGTATATGAAGCTAAATCAGAATTCTACTATACAGAAAAACATCAAAATGATTAAGAGTAATATTTACAAGCTTACATAAATACGTACAATAACTAGTTTTCCCAAGAAGATAATTGAAATGAAAATAAAAGTTTATTATAAGTTTATTTTAAAGCTCTTCATTGTGTCCTTTCAAGTTCTTGCTTAATTTTAGCAACTCTTTTCCTTTCAGTGTAAACATTTTGATTTCAGCAACATTTTATAATCTATCTAATATATAAAATCACAATGCAATGCCTGACTAAATTTGATTTTCAAAAGTTTTTGTGTTCATTAAAGACAAGAAAATGCACTGCAAAGAGATCTGGAATTATCACATTATGTATTACCGCCATTTATTTGTGGAAATGGAGCATGAAATAAACTATTTAGTTCATTAGCTCAAGTAGGAGAGCATTATTCAAGCATGTTGTCCATTAATCACTGATAACCAGTGTTTAGCACACAGACATGCATGACTGCTAACATGACTAAATAATGTAGAATCTTCTTCACAAAAATCATAATGTGTGCACTCTTTATGTGTGAATTATCACAGTACCCTTGGCAGAGCCCCTGGGAAGAGCTTGAAATGGAGATTAATTAAACAGTAAATTTTTACATGTTTTTAGAAAACAGATTTTGAATGTTCAAATATTCTCCATATGCCCCTTTTTCTCTTATATTATCTCAAATGAAATTTGTCAAGACATCAGTGCAACCAGTTAAAGCTCTCCTTTCTGAAACTAATGTCTACACCCTGTACTTGATAAGATCTTATAACAAATTATTGATTTCATGTCAAGAAACATCTCCTGATGAACACTGCCAGACACTCTCAATAATAGTGAAAGGGAGGAAATCTCACACAAGATGTGTTTAAATCATTTTCCTCAGTATCGAAATACTAAAAGTAGGCTGATTATACTTTAAAGGTAGAACAGTGCATAATGTTTTGTCTCCTAAGGTTACCAATAAAACAACTAAAATACTAACTCTGTCACTTCCCAAATATACTTCCCAAATTTAATAGCAAAAGTTTAAATTAAAAAAAAAAATCAGCAGCATTATTCAAAGTAGTGATGTCAAATGTTCTTGTGACACCTTAATAAAATAATACAGTCACACAAAGGAGTACATAGAGCAATGAAAATAAACACTCTGCACTTCAACAATATAGATAAATCTCAAAACATGGTAACCAAAAGAAGCACACTCATGTGTGTATATATGTATATACATATATAAAGATATATAATATACATATATCATATATAATTTATGATATGTAATATATATCATATATATGAAATATACATATGTAATTAAACTTATATAAAGTACAAAAACGGAACAAAACTAAAATGCTGTTAGTAAAACTACAGTGCTATCAGATGTCAGGATGTGGTTTCCTTTGGTGCAGTCAATGATGATAGCAATAATTAACATGAGAAAGTTTTCTGGGGTACTGTACAAGTACAGCCATCTTAGGCCCCTGTGAATAAGAGCTGAACTTTACCGGAAAAACTGCAGAATGTCCTCAATGTCCTCCACAGGGAATCCCATATCAGAAAGACAACAGAGCTCAGAATTGCCCTCGGCAGAGAATCCCATATCAGAAAGACAACAGAGCCCACACCTGTGGTAGAAAGTCCCATATTAGAATGAGAGCAGAGCTCAATACCATTGAAAGCCCCACATCAGAATGTAAACAGAACTTGAGAAATTCCTCCACCCCTCCTGAAAATCCCCTAGACCAGCCTATAAAAAACCCAGCTGTAACCCACTTCGGGGTCCAAGTCCCTGCTCCGCTGTGTCGGGTATACTTGGACCCAAGCTCGAGCTTGTAAATAAACCCTCGTGTGCTTGCATGGGTGTCGGCTCCTTGGTGGTTTCTCCGATTCGCAATCTTGGGCACAAGAATTTGGATATCCAAGTTCATGAAGCTCATAGGTCACAGAACAAACTCAACTTAGAGAATTTCTGTAAGACATATTATAATAAAACTATCTAAAATCACAAAGATAGAATTTCAAAATTCTGTTCAAAGATAGATTTCTCAACAGAAACTTTGCAAGCCAGGATAGAGTGGGAAGATATATTGACAGCACTAAAAGAAAAGGAGAGCAAAACAAAACACAACCTGCCGACTAAGAATAGCTTACCTAGCAAAGTTGTCTTTCATTAATGAAGTGGAGATAAAGACTTCACCAAACAAAAGCTGTTGAGTTAGTCACCACTGGACCTACCTTATAAGAAATGCTGGAAGGAGTTCTTCAAGCAAAATAAAAGGATACTAATTAGTAACATAAAAATATATGACAATATATGACACACTGATGAAGATAAGCATATAGTCAAATTCAGAATATTCAAATGTGTGATATGGTGGTGTGCTAATCACTTATTGGTAGTATAAATGTTAAAGGACCAAAAATTAAAAATAACTATAGCTACAATAATTTAATAATATAACAATATAAAAAGGTGTAACTTGTGACATCAAAACATGAAACGTGTAGTAGTAGGAGTAGAGCTTTTATATGCATCTACATTAAGTTGTTGTTAGCTTATAATGCTTTATGTAAGCCTTACAGTAACCAAAAATCAAAACAGTAGATACATAAAAGAGAAAAATAATCAAAGCATACCACTACAGAAAATCATAAATTCACAAATGAAGATAGCAAGAATGAAGGGAACAAGGAAACTAAAAACACTAGGAAACAATGAGATGACATCAGTAAGACCCTGCCTATCAATAATTACTTTAAATGTAAATAGATTAAATTCTCAAATCAAAAGGCAAAGAGTGCTTATTGAACGGATTCAAAACAAACAAGATCCACTATATGCTAACTGTAAGAGAGTCATTTCACTTGAGGAACACTGATAAGCTAAAGGGAAGGATGAGGAAGATATTCCATGGCAACAGAAAGCAAAAGAGAGAGGTAGCTATATTTATATCAGACAAAATACATTTTTAAGTCAAAAACTCTGAGACAAAGAAAGTCATTATATGGGGGGGAGGGGCAAGATGGCGGCAGAGCAGGGTCCCCAAGTCACCTGTCCTCAACAAATTACCTAGAAAACCATCCAATCATCCTGAAAATCTACGAATTCGGCCTGAGATTTAAAGAGAGACCAGCTGGAACGCTCCAGTGAGAAGAGTTCGCGCTTCTATCAAGGTAGGAAGACGGGGAAAAAGAAATAAAGACACAAAAGGCCTCCAAGGGGGAGGGGCCCCGCGAGGAGCCGGGCTGAGGCCGGGGCGAGTGTCCCCAGGACAGGAGAGCCCCGTCCCGGAGGAGCAGGAGCTGCACCAACCTTCCCCGCGGAAAGGGGCTCCCCGGGAATTGGAGCAGGATCCCCAGAAAGGCGGGGATGCCCTCGGGCTCCCTGGGACACTAACAGGCACCTGCGCCCCGGGAGATGCGCCGAGCTCCCTAAGGGCTGCAGCGCTCGGCGGGACCCGGAGCAGCTCGGAGGGGCTCGGGCGGCGGCTCCGCGGAGGGGGCTGCGGCCGGGAGCGCGAATCCAACAGCGCAGGCCCCGGAGCACAGGGCGCCGGGACACAGCCCAGGATCCGGCCTCCCCCGGGACAGGCGGAGGGCCCAGGACAGCAAGGAAGCTCCTGCCTGGAACTGAGCAGATCAGCGGCCCCGCCCGGAAGCCCCCAGGCCCTGCAGACGGAGAGCCCCGGAGCTACTGCGGGAGCTGACTCCAGGGTCCCAGAGCTGCCCCCGCCACTGTGGCTTCCTCCCGGGGCCTCACGGGGTGAACAACCCCCACTGAGCCCTGCCCCAGGCAGGGGCAGAGCAGCTCCCCCAAGTGCTAACACCTGAGAATCAGCACAGCAGGCCCCTCCCCCAGAAGACCAGCGACACGGACCAGGTCCAAGGGAAGTCAAGGGACTTAAAGTATACAGAATCGGAAGATACTGCCCCGTGTTTTTTTTGTGTGTGTGTGCTTTTTTTTTCTTTCTTTCTTCTTGATTTCTGATTGCTTCCCCCACCCCACCCCACCCTTTTTTTTTTTCTTTTTTCTCCTTTCTTTCTTTTTCTTTCTTTTTCTTCTCTTCCCCCCCCCCCTTTTTTTCTTCTTTCTCTTTTTTTCTTTTTCTCTTTTCTTTCCTTCTCTCTCTTTTTCTCCTTTTCCCAATACAACTTGTTTTTGGCCACTCTGCACTGAGCAAAATGACTAGAAGGAAAACCGCACCTCAAAAAAAAAGAATCAGAAACAGCCCTTTCTCCCACAGAGTTGCAAAATATGGATTACAATTCAATGTCAGAAAGCCAATTCAGAAGCACTATTTTACAGCTACTGGTGGCTCTAGAAAAAACCATAAAGGATTCAAGAGACTTCATGACTGCAGAATTTAGATCCAATCAGGCAGAAATTAAAAATCAATTAAATGAGATGCAATCCAAGCTAGAAGTCCTAACGACGAGGCTTGACGAGGTGGAAGAACGAGTGAGTGACATAGAAGACAAGTTGATGGCAAAGAGGGAAACTGAGGAAAAAAGAGACAGGCAATTAAAAGACCATGAGGATAGATTAAGGGAAATAAATGACAGCCTGAGGAAGAAAAACCTACGTTTAATTGGGGTTCCCGAGGGCGCCGAAAGGGCCAGAGGGCCAGAATATGTATTTGAACAAATCCTAGCTGAAAACTTTCCTAATCTGGGAAGGGAAACAGGCATTCAGATCCAGGAAATAGAGAGATCCCCCCCTAAAATCAACAAAAACCGTTCAACACCTCGACATTTAATAGTGAAGCTTGCAAATTCCAAAGATAAGGAGAAGATCCTTAAAGCAGCAAGAGAAAAAAAGTCCCTGACTTTTATGGGGAGGAATATTAGGGTAACAGCAGACCTCTCCACAGAGACCTGGCAGGCCAGAAAGGGCTGGCAGGATATATTCAGGGTCCTAAATGAACATGCACCCAAGAATACTTTATCCAACAAGGCTTTCATTCAAAATGGAAGGAGAGACAAAGAGCTTCCAAGACAGGCAGGAACTGAAAGAATATGTAACCTCCAAACCAGCTCTGCAAGAAATTTTAAGGGGGACTCTTAAAATTCCCCTTTAAGAAGAAGTTCAGTGGAACAATCCACAAAAACAAGGACTGAATAGATATGATGACACTAAACTCATATCTATCAATAGTAACTCTGAACGTGAACGGGCTTAATGACCCCATCAAAAGGCACAGGGTTTCAGACTGGATAAAAAAGCAGGACCCATCTATTTGCTGTCTACAAGAGACTCATTTTAGACAGAAGGACACCTACAACCTGAAAATAAAAGGTTGGAGAACCATTTACCATTCAAATGGTCCTCAAAAGAAAGCAGGGGTAGCCATCCTTATATCAGATAAACTAAAATTTACCCCGAAGACTATAGTGAGAGATGAAGAGGGACACTATCTCATACTCAAAGGATCTATCCAACAAGAGGACTTAACAATCCTCAATATATATGCCCCGAATGTGGGAGCTGCCAAATATTTAAACCAATTAATAACCAAACTCAAGAAATACTTTGATAATAATACACTTATACTTGGTGACTTCAATCTAGCTCTCTCTATACTAGATAGGTCTTCTAAGCACAACATCTCCAAAGAAACGAGAGCTTTAAATGATACACTGGACCAGATGGATTTCACAGATATCTACAGAACTTTACATCCAAACTCAACTGAATACACATTCTTCTCAAGTGCACATGGAACTTTCTCCAGAATAGACCACATACTGGGTCACAAATCGGGTCTGAACCGATACCAAAAGATCGGGATAGTCCCCTGTATATTCTCAGACCATAATGCCTTGAAATTAGAACTTAATCACAACAAGAAGTTTGGAAGGACCACAAACACGTGGAGGTTAAGGACCATCCTGCTAAAAGATGAAAAGGTCAACCAGGAAATTAAGGAAGAATTAAAAAGATTCATGGAAACTAATGAGAATGAAGATACAACCGTTCAAAATCTTTGGGATGCAGCAAAAGCAGTCCTGAGGGGGAAATACATCGCAATACAAGCATCCATTCAAAAACTGGAAAGATCTCAAATTCAAAAGCTCACCTTACACATAAAGGAACTAGAGAAAAAGCAACAAATAGACCCCACCCCCAGCAGAAGAAGACAGTTAATTAAAATTCGAGCAGAACTCAATGATATCGAGACCAAAAGAACTGTGGAACAGATCAACAGAACCAGGAGTTGGTTCTTTGAAAGAATTAATAAGATAGATAAACCATTAGCCAACCTTATTAAAAAGAAGAGAGAGAAGACTCAAATTAATAAAATCATGAATGAGAAAGGAGAGATCACTACCAACACCAAGGAAATACAAACGATTTTAAAAACATATTATGAACAGCTGTATGCCAATAAATTAGGAAATCTAGAAGAAATGGACGCATTCCTGGAAAGCCACAAACTACCAAAACTGGAGCAGGAAGAAATAGAAAACCTGAACAGGCCAATAACCAGGGAGGAAATTGAAGCAGTCATCAAAAACCTCCCAAGACACAAGAGTCCAGGGCCAGATGGCTTCCCAGGGGAATTCTATCAAACGTTTAAAGAAGAAATCATACCTATTCTACTAAAGCTGTTTGGAAGGATAGAAAGAGATGGAGTACTTCCAAATTCGTTCTATGAGGCCAGCATCACCTTAATTCCGAAACCAGACAAAGACCCCACCAAAAAGGAGAATTACAGACCAATATCCCTGATGAACATGGATGCAAAAATTCTCAACAAGATACTAGCCAATAGGATCCAACAACACATTAAGAAAATTATTCACCATGACCAAGTAGGATTTATCCCTGGGACACAAGGCTGGTTCAATACTCGTAAAACCATCAATGTGATTCATCATATCAGCAAGAGAAAAACCAAGAACCATATGATACTCTCATTAGATGCAGAGAAAGCATTTGACAAAATACAGCATCCATTCCTGATCAAAACCCTTCAGAGTGTTGGGATAGAGGGAACTTTCCTCAACATCTTAAAAGCCATTTACGAAAAGCCCACAGCAAATATCATTCTCAATGGGGAAGCACTGGGAGCCTTTCCCCTAAGATCAGGAACAAGACAGGGATGTCCACTCTCACCACTGCTGTTCAACATAGTTCTGGAAGTCCTCGCCTCAGCAATCAGACAACAAAAAGACATTAAAGGCATTCAAATTGGCAAAGAAGAAGTCAAACTCTCCCTCTTCGCCGATGACATGATACTCTACATAGAAAACCCAAAAGCCTCCACCCCAAGATTGCTAGAACTCATACAGCAATTTGGTAGCATGGCAGGATACAAAATCAATGCCCAGAAATCAATGGCATTTCTATACACTAACAATGAGACTGAAGAAAGAGAAATTAAGGAGTCAATCCCATTTACAATTGCACCCAAAAGCATAAGATACCTAGGAATAAACCTAACCAAAGAGGTAAAAGATCTATACCCTAAAAACGATAGAACACTTCTGAAAGAAATTGAGGAAGACACAAAGAGATGGAAAAATATTCCATGCTCATGGATTGGCAGAATTAATATTGTAAAAATGTCCATGTTACCCAGGGCAATTTACACGTTTAATGCAATCCCTATCAAAATACCATGGACTTTCTTCAGAGAGTTAGAACAAATTATTTTAAGATTTGTGTGGAATCAGAAAAGACCCCGAATAGCCAGGGGAATTTTAAAAAAAGAAAACCATAGCTGGGGGCATCACAATGCCAGATTTCAGGTTGTACTACAAAGCTGTGGTCATCAAGACAGTGTAGTACTGGCACAAAAACAGAAACATAGATCAATGGAACAGAATAGAGAACCCAGAAGTGGACCCTGAAATGTATGGTCATCTAATATTCGATAAAGGAGGAAAGACTATCCATTGGAAGAAAGACAGTCTCTTCAATAAATGGTGCTGGGAAAATTGGACATCCACATGCAGAAGACTGAAACTGGACCACTGTCTTTCACCATACACAAAGATAAACTCAAAATGGATGAGAGATCTAAATGTGAGACAAGAGTCCATCAAAACCATGGAAGAGAGCACAGGCAACACCCTCTTTGAACTCGGCCACAGTAACTTCTTGCAAGATACATCCACAAAGGCAAAAGAAACAAAAGCAAAAATGAACTGTTGGGACTTCATCAAGATAAGAAGCTTTTGCACAGCAAAGGATACAGTCAACAAAACTAAAAGACAACCTACAGAATGGGAGAAGATATTTGCAAATGACCTATCAGATAAAGGGCTAGTTTCCAAAATCTATAAAGAACTTATTAAACTCAACACCAAAGAAACAAACAATGCAATCATGAAATGGGCAAAAGACATGAAGAGAAATCTCACAGAGGAAGACATGGACATGGCCAACATGCACATGAGAAAATGCTCCGTATCACTTGCCATCAGGGAAATACAAATCAAAACCACAATGAGATACCACCTCACACCAGTGAGAATGGGGAAAATTAACAAGGCAGAAAACAACAAATGTTGGAGAGGATGCGGAGAAAAGGGAACCCTCTTACACTGTTGGTGGGAATGTGAACTGGTGCAGCCACTCTGGAAAACTGTGTGGAGGTTCCTCAAAGAGTTAAAAATAGACCTGCCCTACCACCCAGCAATTGCACTGTTGGGGATTTACCCCAAAGATTCAGATGCAATGAAACATCGGGACACCTGCACCCCAATGTTTCTATCAGCAATGGCCACAATAGCCAAACTGTGGAAGAAGCCTCAGTGTCCATCGAAAGATGAATGGATAAAGAAGATGTGGTTTATGTATACAATGGAATATTACTCAGCCATTAGAAACGACAAATACCCACCATTTGCTTCAACGTGGATGGAACTGGCGGGTATTATGCTGAGTGAAATAAGTCAATCGGAGAAGGACAGTGTATGTTCTCATTCATTTGGGGAATATGAATAATAGTGAAAGGGAATATAAAGGAAGGGAAAAGAAATGTTGGGAAATATCAGGAAGGGAGACAGAACATAAAGACTCCTAACTCGGGGAAACGAACTAGGGGTGGTGGAAGGGGAGGAGGGCGGGTGTTGGAGGGGAATGGGTGACGGGCACTGAGGTGGACACTTGACGGGATGAGCACTGGGTGTTTTTCTGTATGTTGGTAAATTGAACACCAATAAAAATTAATTAAATAAAAAAAAAAGAAAGTCATTATATAATGATAAAGGAGTCAATTCATTAAAAGAATATAACAATTATAAATATATATGAGCCTAAAATCAAGGTGCCTAAATATATTACAGAAATACTAACAAATCTGAAAAGAGGAAAAGGCAATACAATAATAGTGGGGAACTTCAATATCCCACTTTCAACAATGGCTACATCATAAAGACAGAAAACCAATAAGGAAACACTAGGCTTGAAGTAGCTTGAGAGCAAATGAACCTAGCAGATACAGAACATTCCATTCAACAGCAGCACAATACACTACACGTTCTTCTCAAGACACATGGAGCACTCTCTAGGATACATCATATGTTAGGTCATGAAACATGTCTTGGTAAATTGAAGAAGACTAAAATCATATCAAGTGTCTTTTCAGATCATAAGGTTATGAAACCAGAAACAATAGAAAGAAAATTAGAAAATTCAAAAATGCAGATTTAAACAACAGTAGGTCAAAGAGTGAAATCAAATCCTTATCTCACACCATTCACAACAATTAACTCAAAATGGATTAAAGACTTCAATATAAGACTTGAAACTGTAAAATTACTAGAAGAAAAGATTAGGGGAAAATGTCCTTGACACTGGTCTTGGCAACAACTGACAAAGACTATCTTCTTGACTGAATTTTATTTATTTTTTTAAAGTTTTTTTTTTTAATTTATTTTTTCTAATGAAAGATACACACAGAGAGAGAGAGAGAGAGGCAGAAACACAGGCAGAGGGAGAAGCAGGCTCCATGCAGGATGCCTGATTTGGGACTGACCCTGGTACCCCAGGATCGTGCCCTGAGCCATGCCCTGAGCCAAAGGCAGACACTCAACTGCTGAGCCACCCAGGCATCCCTCCTTGACTGAATTTTAATCAGGCTTCTCTAAATCTTCTTGCCTGTGCCTTGACATTGGCCTCTGTCCTGTTCTAAAGAATCCTGCTAAATTAGTTTGGCAAGAATCTCCCAACTCTGATATCTGGTCACCCTTGATATCTGATCTCTCACCTTTGATGTATAATTCCTTGGCCTACTCCTATAAAGAACCATGTTAGGCCAATTTAGCAAGAATCCTACTTAATGCCTCTTATTAGTAATTTCCCAATCACTGATACTCTTACTCTGCTCTTTGACTATAAGTCACCAGCTGCATTTGCTGTATTCAGACATGAATCCAATCTCTCTTCCCTATTGCTGTAGTCATAATCCCCATTGCCATAGTCTTTCATAAATTCTTCCTTACCATTTTTAACACGTCAGAAAAAATTTCTTTAACACAATCACCCCATGAAGTACCCCCATTTTTATGAGAGAAAACTGAGACTCAGGGTTCAAATAAAAATTTCAAGTACACTCAGTAAGAACCCACATCGGGCTCCGGGTGCATGGAGCCTGCTTCTCCCTCCGCCTGTGTCTCTGCCTCTCTCTCTCTCTGTGACTATCATAAATAAATTTAAAAAAATTAAAAAAAAAAAAAAAGAACCAAAATTTGAAAGCCGGCACTGAGACTTCAGAGGCTGAGCTCAGCCATTGTCCTCTACAGAAAAATGCTATTTAGCTTCAAATTATGTTCCAACCACAAAGAAGGTGGTTGATGTTAGACCAGGCTTTCATGGCTTATGAAGACATAGGTTAGATTAGATCTATGTTTCTTTAGAGAAACAGACTAATTAATTATCCTCAGACAATCTCTAAAGGGAATGATGCTACATGAACTTCAATGGAAATAGAATTTAGTGTCATGAAAACTTAGCAAGTGAGAATAAAGTGGGGGGGGGGGATGTTATTTTAACAATACCCACAGATAGTAAAACCTTCAAGTTCACTGGCTTTTTGTTGACAAAATGTAGATTTTGCTGGTGAGAATTTTAATGAAAGAAAATATATTAGCTTCTACCCATAGGCCAGTGAAACTCACATTACAGACCACTTTTGTTACATATCAGAAATCCTTTTATTAGATATAATGCAGTTCTCTCACTCTCTGTGCAAGGCAACCTGACAGGTTAAAATAATTTCATGTTTATGAAGGTCATGCTTCAGGTTAGAGCAATAGGTTTAAGAGTTCAGCTATCCACAAGAAGAGGAAGAATTTTATTCCTACTTAAGCAGTCAACCACTATCAAAACTGGAAGCAGCATCAGCAGGATAAGAACACAGTTGCTATAGTATCAGCTGTAAAGAAAATGGGCCACCTGATGGGGAGGTCTGAGGCAGAGAGAGAAAAAGAGGGAGAGTAGCAATGGAGTGGAGAAAAATCAATGTTTTGGGTCACTACTGTCAGTGCACAATCCAAGTTCAAGGTCTGAAGACTCCCCAGGAGGCTGACTGAGCTCAGGGCATTTGTCAGCACTCCACTTCATGCTCTCTTCCTTTGCCCCTTCCTATAGCACTGGAGCATGGACAGCATATGATCAGGCCAGCCACAGCCAAATGGACAAGGACCACACCCTAGGACAGTGGCTCTCAAAGTATGGTTCCAACACTTTCAGCTTTTCAGCTTCAGCATCCTCTGGAAAATTGCTAGAGATGTGAATTATCAGGACCCACCACCCACCTGAATCAGAAACTCTGGAAATGGAGCCCAACATAACTTCTAATGTATAATCAAGTTTTCCAACCTCTGGTCCAAGGAATAAAATAGCAATATGACAAAAGGCATCAATGCCCATGAATGACCTCAGAGAACAGAGCCCATACCTACCCTGGACTGGCCACATATTTGTGGACTGTTGCATATTTTGAAGTCTCTTCTAGCAACTTACTTTGTATGCTAATTAATACAGAAACTATGTCAAAGTTTTTAGCACAACTGCAGCCAACAAATCAAAGAGACTTTGGGAATTTTGGCAAGTAAGCTTCTATCTAGTCCCAAATAGAGCTCCATGTCCATTCCAATTTTTGCTCTATCCCCTTTGAGACAGATAAGGAGAATTCTTCATCATCTCAAAAATAATCCTTGGCATTGTTTCCAACACCTCATATCTACTGCATCCCAAAATGAGTGAGATAAGAACAAAGGCATCCTGGATGATGAATTCTGTAATAGTCTCAACCACCATGCCCAGATACATTTTCTCAGATGAATAGGTCATGAATAGGTCAATGATTCATCTCAATGTCTACAGATTCCTAGACAGAAAAGCTTGGCCTCTACCAAGAGTTGCAACCTCAGGCAAGCTATATCACCCATCTTTGAAACACCAGAGAACCACAATTAGTTCCTCTTTGATGCAGTGATGGTTCAGTTCCAAATCTCTCAGGTAAACTAAACACAACCTGAAGACTAATCTCTGTACCACCTGTAAGCCATGTCTGTACCACCTGTAAGCCATGTGGACAGTATACCAGGATCTGTGCTCTGTTACTCCTCCTTTCAATAAATATTTATAGAGATCTACTATATAATAGGTACTATGCCAAGCACAGGGAATGTATCATCCTCCTCTCAATAAGTTCACAACATAGAGAGGAAGACACCAAATGAAGTATCAGCCAAGTAAAAAATATGGTTATAATATAACACAATAATGAGTGGTATATTTGTTTGAAAATGTGCCTTGAGAATAAAGCATAAGGGCAAAATATTAAGACCAGAAGATTAAGTCAGATTTCCCAGAAACAAGACACCAGGGCAGAGTTTGCAAAGGATGATCAGGAGTGAGACAAGTGAAGACAGTAAATAAAGTTCCTTGCAGGGACAAAGAAAGCCTGTGTAAAAATCACAAAACAGAACAAATTCAGTACACTACAAGTGGCTGGAATGGTGGACCAATCAGTCACATGAAAGCACAAAAGGACACACAGGGCAGGTAAGTAGGAGCTGATTCTAAAGGTTATTGGGGGGGGGGGGGCACTTGGCAGGATGAGCACTGGGTGTTATGCTATATGTTGGCAAATTGAACTCCAATAAAAAATAAAACTAAAAAATAAATAAATAAATAAATAAAGGCTATTGTGAAACACACCATAACAATTTAATTTTACTCTGAATCTTATGGGGAATATTTAGGATTTTAAGAAGACTGACATCATTATGTTTGAAATAGAGATAAAAATAGAATAGCAGCAATAGAATTCAGAATGGAGGCTACTATATTAAATAGATGAGAAACAAGGTACACCTGAACTAAATAGGGCATAGGAGATAGATAGGAAAGATTAGATTTATGAGATAATAAAAAGGTAAACTCTGTAAGATTGAGTGGCTATGGTGGAAGATATAAGTGTCCAGGCATATGTAACTGATTGGATGGTGGTGCTTTTCACTAAGATAGACTACAGTAGAGGAATAGGTTTAGGGGATTGAAAGAATTTTTTATTAGTTACCACACTATAGCTGATGCATTTGGCAAAATGAGAGAAACTTTTTTTCCTTTTCTGCAGAGCACCAGTGCCCTCAAAATGCAGAAAGAAGACCTGCTACATCCCTCCCACAGTCAGAGGACCTTAGGCTTAAAAGCACATTGCTATATATTATTGGAAGGAACAGAGGCACCAGACACCAGATCAATTATACACGTATTCTAATATGGGACTCTGCTTCTGCATCTAAAAACACCTTCCCATGTGAAGGTTCCAACGCAAGAGTATCAGGAGGAATAGAACCCAGGAGTGATGCATAGGCCCGGCACACAAAAGAATTCAGACACAAAGGAGAAGTGTTAAAATTTCATATCATGGACTCTGTATCAAGGAAAGATCAGTAGAAATTGAGGACTAGTATATGAGATAACAGCCACTCGATATTTTCTCCCATTTGCTGTCAAATAGAGTGCTCATCTCCAAACTGTTCACTGTTGCCAATAAACTTTAGTACTTTCCTTGATTTCTACAAAGATTGTGTTGCAAGTGTAATCACTGCTATTTGAATTACAAATATAGCCATATCTCCAATTAGAATCACCTGCCGGTGATGTTCACATCACAGAAATGGATGGAAAAGCTTGAGAGAGACAGCCAGGTCTACTAGACCAGAGTCTAATCCATAACATTATTTGCAGCCCATCAGGGTAGTTTTTTTATGTTTGGAGGCACCTATCAGTCTGAGATCCACCTGGAAGTAGAAAACATCCTTCCTATGTATGAAGGAGACCTAAGGGAAAGATATTAGGTATGGTGCAACATCTAACAAGATAAACACTATGGAAAAGTTGCCTGCTCCAACAAAATGTAAGCACAGGGCCCTGTTCAGTGGATGCATGAAACTTGGATCAGGTTTTCCTTTGGGTGTCTTTTTTCCATAGCCTTAAAATTATCCACAAAAAGCAGTTAAGCCATATAAATTAAAGAGTAACAACTCTGGAGCTAGATGACCTGAGTTCATATTCCAGCTCTGCTACTTGGGCAAAATCCTTAAGTTCTTTGTGCCTCATTTTCCTAATTTTTAAAAGTTAGAGATGTAAAATTATGCCAGTCCCATGTGCTTGTTGGTTAAATGAGTTAAAATTTGTAAAATGGGGCACCTGGGTGGCCCAGTCAGTTAAGCAGCAGACTGGTGGTTTCAGTGCAGATCATGATCTCATGGGTCCTGAGATCAAGCTCCAAGTCAAGCCTGCATTGAGTCCTACGAACTAAATAGTCCTACGAACTAAAACTAAATTTTTTTATGCAGATATATTTATTAAAAATAATGCTAATATAGTCCTGGGACACAATGATTCCAAGAGGGTATTTGCAGCAGATTTCATTATAATTACTTAACAACTAGATAATAAAAGTTGTTTTTTTTTTTTTAACTTACAGAGTCACTAAATAATAGGAAAGGAAAGAGTAGGGCTAATCCAGTAGATACTGAAGCTGGTATCAGTCTTCCCTAAGCGTTTGGTCGGCAGCACCAGATTAATGGATAGTCTGCTTGAGATTCTTTCCTGCCCACTGGTGCACTCACATGTGCTCTCTCCTTTCCTCTCTCTCTCTCCCTTTAAAATAAAGAAATAAATCTTTAAAAAAAATTATAAAACATAACACTACCAGACCAGATACACAGTGAGGGCTGTTTAAGTAATGCTACTACATACATCTAGAAAAGGGAGTGGGGAACTGGGAAGTCCTGTTTAATGATCAGCAACAACATTGCCACCTAGAGTCCATCCTGAAGCCTTGCCATATCAACATGCCATAGCAGGATCTAGCATTCTTTTACCTAAACCAGCAATAGCAGTACAGCTATCCCAAGGAATGGAGCGGATTCCTAGTGGATGACTAGGCCAAATACATAGTTAATGTACAAAAAAGTTACTTGTGGGGGGGGGCTCTCATTCTCTATATTTTTGCCAATAACAGTCACTCCTAAACTTCCATCTCTTCCAGGAACCCTCTTTGGGACCATTTAAAATCCTTAACCCTAGAATCTAAACCTTTTAGTTACCCCACTCTTGAAGGATATATAGCATCCCATAGAAATGTGTGGAGTATTAGAATAAACCAATGTTCAGACATGGAAACATGAAGGCTCTTTTACTGCCTGCTGAATTTGAAGCCATTGTAGGCCTCTGTCACAATAAATGGTATTTGGGAGTTCCCTGCAATTCAGGAATATAATTCTATGCTTGTGATCATTGGCACTTTCTCAAAGACAGCTCACATCTTGGACTTGCTATCAGATATCTGTTCCTATCTGTAGTTGTTTACTCTAAGTCTGCTGCCTCTATAAGCTCTATACCCAAATGACTATGGTATGGGCTCTAGATTGTTTTCCATTTTGGAAAGTTTCTTTTTTTCTTTTTTCTTTTCTCCCAGTAAAGGTACATTGTTTTTCACCTTGGGAAAGTTCTTTTTCCTTTTCTCCCAGTAAAAGTACATTTTTCCTAATGTCAAATACACATTACCACATCATGGAACACTACCCAAGGTCCTATATCACACATGACTCCTTCTCACTAAGTTAACCATATTTGATGTAATAAGACACATCCTTCCAATAGAGATGTTTCACAGTTCTCATTTGCTCTACCTCCTGCAGCAACAATACTTTAGGGAAATTTTGGGAATCACAACAGCAAACTATACTGTGCTCACTTTCTTGATTAGTGAATGATACAGAGTGTGAAAATATACTGTTTTGCATGCCATATATCTTAGAGATGACCCAAGTACCTCTCTGGTGGGAAGCCAATCAGGTCCAAATCATGTCTTCAAGTTAGTGAGGACAATCCCCCAAATTTAAGCTGGTACCACATACTGGAAATAAGTAGGCCAAAGAAAATGGAAACATGTTAGAGCTCTCAGACAAGCACTATTAGTTACCATAGCAAGGACAGCATCTGCTGGTCTCTAAAATCAGTCTGGTCCCCACACTAAACATTAGCCACTGTTTATCAATACATCTCATTCTACTAATTTTCCATCTATTGTTTTACACACACACACACACACTCACCTCTATTCAAGCAAGTAGAGACAGCTTCACTTTATTCTTATTGTGCCATCACTACCAGATAAGCTGGACCCACTTGCAACCCTCTTGCTATACATAACTCTTCTCTTCAATACCACCTCCCAGGCCTCTTTGTCCCCCACTTCATTCACTTTATGTCTTGTGTTAACAGAATCCATTCTTCATTTTTTTAAAGGAAGTCATAATAAATAACTAATTCAGGAAATGTTCCAGGAATATAACTTTCATTTAAGAACAGAATTATCCTTTCTTCTGCATAAAGAGTAGTAGCTTGATAGGAAGGTACTGTCATGGCAGAAAGCACAGACTGTGGAGCCACACTCAGAGATTCAAACTTCAGCTCTGATACTTTCTATCTTTGCAATCTTGGGAAAAATACCTAATTGCCCTGTGCCTGTCTTCTCATCTATCACATGGGGATATTAATAGGACATGCATCATAGAATTTTTACAAAGGATTAGGGGTCTTGATATATCTAAAGCACTAAAAACTATGCCTGACACATAGTGAGCATTATATAACTCACTGTTATTGTCCTTGGAAGCCACTGTGTTATACTACTTCCTAAGGTAGAGAAGATGGGCTCTGGGAACAGATAGACTGGGGTTTGAGTCCTTACTCTGCCTCTCACTAACTACATGGCCTTGGACAAGTCACATAATAACAATGGTAATGATATCTGCCTTATAAGATTTTTATGAAGATCAAATTAAAAAACAACAACAACAAATGCATACTTCTCAAAAACTGCTAGCTATTCCTGGTACTAGGAAATTTCCCAAGGAACAAAGAAAATGAGGTCCAAAACAAAAGAATAAATAAATAAAAATTTAAAACTTATGAAACTTGTGCAGTTCTAAGTCTGCAATTACTTAAACTGGGGAGTTAACACCAGGAAAGAAAGCTAGAGATAGCAGGAGAATGGGGCAGGCAGCAATTAATGAGTGCAATGTCACTGTTCCTAAAATCTCAGGCTCTTCTTTTATTGCTTTTAAGTAAATCCAACCTCTTCCCCTGTTCCAGGATTCAAAATTGTCTATTTATCACTATGCACCAAAAATAAAAGTAATTTTGGCTCCCAAATGACAAGTCTAATACAAAGGGTCCTGATTTATTTTAAATGTGGATTTTTAAATTATTCAGTCACTAAAAAAATTCAGTTGGATACCATTGTGTAAAATTAAGTTGGATTATCTCAACAACCTCTTTAATTTTATAGAAAATGTAATTAAGAACAAAAGAAGTTAAACAATTTACCCAAAGTCACATAACTCCTAAATGGTAGAACTACAGTTAAATTAACCCAGACTTCTGATTCCTAATTCACAGATCTTTCAACTATACATGTTACTGACTTTTCTTCTCTCTTGTCTCTTGTTTAATCTTAGGACAGAAAGATGTTTCTTCACTTTTATTGATTCATTTCTTTGGAATGTATGCGTCTCTTTATCCCTGGGAAGGTGAAACTAGCACATACAGAAAGTGGAATTAAATGCAGGAACACAGAAAGTGGCCATGCTTCATTAAGAGCAAATGGAGTAAACCTATGTGTAGCAGAGCAATGATTTGGCCATAGCTATCTGATTTTCCATATTACAGAATCCGTGTTCCTTGCTTGTGTCTCATTAAAAGTTGCTGTTGTTCACTGGGGTAATTTTAAAAGTTCAGAAGACATGGACTAAAGTTATTGCCCTACACATGAGAACTTAATTGCACTTGAGGTTCATTGACCTATTTACTTTCTTCAATACATTTTGTGTCTATGATAATGAGAACTTGAAATAGACCCTAGTCAGTAGGAAAGACAGCATCATCTGCTTTTCAATTAAATTATCCAGCTCAACAATTTCTTATTTACACTAACACTATCACCAGATGGAGGGGAGGACCTATCATATCTATAGTTGACACTTTATTTTCTTTTTCAAATTTTAAGCCCTTACTGATATTCCTCATTTCAATCTGGTGAGGAAAAATGCTCATTTTCTTTTCAAGAAACATAACTTCCTCTTGGTAGGGGTAAAATTAAAAGCCTTACTGAGGCAGACTTATTTCTAAAATTTGTTTTTGGAACAATCTTAAAAATATTTCATTATGATTCCTTTTCAGAATAACCAAGATGCCTAATATAAAAATTACATTTTATCCATGCTATCAGCAAGGGAAAAAACTATAAATACAATGTTTTATTTTCAAAATATACAGTTCAGAATCGTGCAATATTTTTTTCTAACAGATACAATGCAATTTTTTTTCAGTGTTGAATTAGTATGGGCAAAAGTAAGAATTCTCACAAATTCTCACCAATAGTCCTATCTTTACAATGCTAATATTGCGGGACTTGCTAACTACCAGTTGTGTCACGGCACCATCTTGCTCATATTAGGAAGACTTCAAATGGCCTTCATATCACTACTCAAAGATTAAATACTAATTAAAGAACTCTAAATTCCAGACCAAAGAGAACTTGCACCTTCTTATTTACTAGAAATTCTAAGAAAAGAGAAATTGAGAAAAGGAAAAATCTGGATCAAGATGGACTCAGGAAAATATCTTCAGTGAGACTCACTTGAGAAAACTCAACCTAGGCTCAGGTGATTTATAAGACTTATTCTGGACCCCCCACAGGATTTCAAGAGACTCTAAGATCTCAGGTAGTATGGCTTTGATGGCTCCAGGAGATTATTCTCCCATCCTCACATAGAACACTTAGGTCCATCCAAACAGACGTATCAATGAAGAGGCAGAACAACACATAACTACCAGAATAACTTACCAAAATAAATTTGTAAGGGATAACTTACTTCACAGATAGTCCCATAATTACTTGCAAATATCTCCCTTCTCACACTACTCAACCGAATGCCTAATGTAAGGACTATATCGAAACAAAATTATAAATATATTCTATACATTCTATTCCTAAAGGACTCCTGGTGGGTCTTAAGGCTCTCTAGATTTCTTAGGTCAATTCCAAGGTAGATAAGATGAACTACTAAAAATGTTCCTAATCCTATGTGCCTCCAATATAACATTGTATTGGAAATACAAGCTGCCCTAGATTAGCAATAAATGATAAAAACCTCATAATTTGGGGATACCAAGATAACCTACTGCTTCACTATTGACTACTTTTTAAATTCCCAAGATTGTTTTGCTCATAAAAGGTACTCAAATTAACATGTTCAATGAAAAGGAACACCTAGACATGATTCTACATAATCCCCATCTGATCAAAAGGTACCCTTCACAATGATTTCTCAGTAGCTTAGTCAATAGCAGTCATCTGAGAGACATAACCCTCTTCATCTTCTACAATAGTAGGTTTGCAGGGTATCAGGAAAATAGTCTCCTGCCTTCAATGATGTCAAGATTTGGATGTTTTCCAAAACTTTCATCTCTCCTAATCTATCCAACTATATATGGACATATATATGTATGTATGGCTTCCATATATAGAAAAATATATGAAGTTATATTGGATAACTGATATTTTTCCCTATGTCAAATCTCCCATATTCACATAACAGCAATTAGAGATACCTTGCCCTCCTTATTCTCAATTCATATAGAGAAGGTGGGTTCATCTCACCATTGAGTCTGGGCTTGCTTGTGCCTCAGGTACTGCCTATCAGAGTATCACACATGATGAATTTAGAGAACCCAAGTGATTTAATTTAGAGAACCCAAGTTAGGAACAAACCCAATCCCAGGGATATTTCTTTGTAATTTTAGGAATGTGAAATTTTTGCCCTGAAAGAGGGAGGGAGTGGAGAAAGGTCTATTGTTTGGCCTGCATGAAATGAAGCATATGCAAAAGAAAAAAAGGAAAAGAAAAAAGAAAGAACAAGACTGAGAGATAAAGAGAGACCAAATCTTAAAGACCTTATTTTAGTCCTCAAATACAGCTTTGCCTGAAGTCAGACCTATGCCTGAAATTTTCAGTTTTTTGAGTCAATAAATTCCTTTCTCCTTTAAGCCAGATGATATCACATGCAACAAAGTGTCCTCACTATGAATTTCATTAAATTTTTTCTAGGTTCATTCAAGTCATAATTTGCATGTGAATTACAAGGCAAGATTTCAAAGAAAGCTAATTTTATTAATGAGTTTCCTGCAAATGGGTACACTGGATATATATCACCAGAAGTGCAGATAATTTATCCTTCTTTTTTAAGGAAAAAATTGAGTAATAATGTAAATATCATTTAGAGAATTGGATTTCCTTATATCTTAAATTTAACCAAAAATGTTGCTTTGTTATATATCTGAAATTTTTCAAAACAGCATTAAAATTTATTAAAATAAAATATCAAGCTAAAGATTATCTTTTTGATAATACTGAAGCTAGTCTGAATCTCTACTGAAAACAAAACCAAAAAATCAGAAGAGTATACATTAAACCATAAGAGCTGGGGTGCCTGGATGCTTCAGCTGGTTAAGCGTCTGCCTTGGTTCAGTTCTTGAGCCCAAAGCCCTCAGGTTTGAGCCCCTTATCAAGCTCCCTGCTCAGTGGGGGGCCTGCTTCTATCTCTGCCTGCTGCTCCCCTCTGCCTGCTGCTCCCCTGCTTGTGTGCTCTCTCTATCAAATATATGAATAAAATCTTAAAAACAAAGCAAAAAAATAACAATTTTATTCAAAACATGTAAAACCTCTACAATTACAGTTTTGCTTTACAGTACAAACCCTACCCTGTTGGCATTCTAACGGGGTGTGGAGAAGTGCCTATCTGCTCTATTCTAAAAAAGAAAATATTTGCATCTACTCTAATAATTTTCTGTCAAACTAGGAATAAGGATCATTCTCATTCTTTGTATTCTCTCCAAAGCCACACAGAATGTGTAGCAAATGAAAAAAAAAAAAAGTGTTTAGAAGAGCTCGTTTTCATGCACTACAGATTCTAACCTTGTCTCTAAGAGCCAAGGTTGATGCGTCCCATGCCAAATTAAATCTAAGATGTATGCAGAAATGAAAAGGGTAGCATTCCATGAAAAATTCCACTTTTCAGTTAAAGTAGCTAAGGTTTATTAAATATGCAAAAATTACAATGTCAATGTAACTTTGCAAATTAGGGTTTTCTTTTTAAATGTTTAAGCACTGTAGTGTAAAGAATGAAACAGCTGAAGACTTTCACAGCTTGTTACCTGTATCTTTTTCTCAAAGAAACTGCACTAATAAATAAGCCATGCATTTCCCAAAGATAAGGGATTTTTGTTCATATCCCAGTGAGCAGTTTACTGAATATATTTGAACAAATTGTCTTTGTTCAGTGACCCTGACTAATTCTCCTGCTAGTTGGATCAGTGTTACAAACCTTGGTGCCTTATGATTCACAAGCATCATATTTTTGAGCTGATATATCCTCTCCATGCAGCTGATCATTGAGCACAAAGATGTTTTGTACTGGAGTAAGATGCATCATATTTTTTAAAATGGAGATTTGCAAAGGCTTAAGGAAGCTGAAGGCAATAATATAAAAGATCTGAAATAAGCATGTCTTTGAATACAGAACTGATTTTTTTTCTTTTTAAATAACTTTTATTTTTTCTGATGATAAAGGTAATGAGGTTTCAGTGGAAAAATGTAGAAAATACCAAAAAGTATAAAGAATAAAAAGCACCTATAATCCCTACATCTTACAATATTAAAATTCTAAAAACTTAGAATTCTCCCAAAAATGTTAAAATCTGAGGAGAAAGAGGGAGATTTTCTAGACAGTTTAACATGGAAATAAATAGATAACTTTTTTTCTAAATTGAGATCACAGTCTAAATATTGTTTTGTATTCTTTGTTTTTATATTACATGTATCATAAACATTTCCTTACATCATTAATTATAAAACGTGATCATTAACAATTTTATACTAATATACAGACTCCTGTATTTTAAAATATTTTTATTGAGGACCTAATGCCTGTCAGGCACTATGCTAAATTCTCAGTACACAGTCTTGAATGGATCTTTGTGGAGAGGCTTTGACCAAACTGTTAATTACAAACATGAATACTTCAATTGATAGCTATTTTTAAGACATACAAGTTCCTATGAAAGCAAATAATATAGGACTCATCTAACCTGGAAGATAAGGAAAGGCTCTCCTGGGAAGCACAATTTAAGATGAGCCCTGATGGGTGAGTAAAAGTTAACCTGGTGAAGAGAAGAGAAGAGAGTAAGCAAACAAAACATATGTGCAAGTCCTCCAATTGAGAAAAAGCTCCAGAGTGATTTACGGATAGAAAGAGGGAGAGTTCAGCAGATTAGGCTGGCAAGGTAGTCAGGGGCAGTGTTCTCAAGGTCTTTTAGGGCATATTAGGGATTGTGGGTTTTATCCTAACTGCTATGAGAAAACAAATGAAGTGTTATGATCAGATTTGCATATTAAAAAAGACCTCTATGGCTGCTGGGCAGATAATGGATTACAGAAGAGAAAGGTAAAAGCTGAGAGACAGTAAGAGAGCAATTGTAATAATTCCAGTTAGAGCTATTGGTTAGGACCAAGACAGAGAGACATATTCAAAATACATTTTGGAAGCAGAATCAATAGGACTTGGTGATGGACTCAGTGTGGGAGGTAAGAGGCTGATGTGTAGAATAAGTCTCAGCATGAGAAACTGAGCAATGAAGGTTTCATTTGCTAAACTGGGAGAGACTGATGGAGGAGCAAATCTGAAGGGGACAACCAAAAGTTCAACAGGGAAAACAACAAATTTGAGCTACCCATGAGACACCAAAGTGAAGATGTGAAGTTGACAGTTGGATGCACCAAGTTGGGTCCTCAGAAAAGAACCTGGGTAGAAGATTAAATATTGAAGTCATTAACAAATAAATGGTATCTAATGATTTAATTTTTTCAGAATAAGTGAGATATTTAGGAAGAATATGTAAAATAAGCAAAGAAGTGCAGTGGAAACACAAACAGTTAAATATCAAAAACAGATAAAGTTTTAGGAAAAAAGTATTTTTAAAAGGAATAGCCTTTTATAGAGAGGTAAGAGCAAAATCAAAGTACTGTAGTGTCAAGGAAACCAAGAAAATGTTCCAAAGATGGGAAGTTCAACATGTTCACGAGAGATTAAGTATTTTGATTGAAAATGACTCGCTGGATTTACAAACATGGAGTCCATAATGAGCTCAGTGAGAGGTTAGGTAAGAGGTGGGGCAGGAGCCAAATAAGAATAAGTAAAGCATGAGGTTGGGGATCCCTGGGTGGCACAGCGGTTTGGCGCCTGCCTTTGGCCCAGGGTGTGACCCTGGAGACCCGGGATCGAATCCCACGTCGGGCTCCCAGTGCATGGAACCTGCTTCTCCCTCTGCCTGTGTCTCTGCCTCTCTTTCTGTGTGTGACTATCATAAATAAATAAAAATTAAAAAAAAGTAAAGCATGAGGTTGTAAAGATAGTATCTGTAGATAGCTTTTTTGAGAATCTTGACTATGAAAGGTATATCAGAAGGAGATGTACATCAAGGAAAAATGTGACTGATGGTTTATTTGTTTTGTGTTTTAAAGTTTGACTGATTGATTGATTTAAGAGAGAGAGATCATGAGCAAGGGGAGGGACAAAAGGAGAGGGAGAGAAAGAATCTCAAGCAGACTCCCCACTGAGTATAGACCCTGAAGTGGAGCTTGATCTCAAGACCCTGAGTTTATGACCTTAACCTAAATTAAGAGTCCAACCCTTAACCAACTAAACCAGACACCCCATTTGTTTTTTGTTTCAAAGGATGAAAGACTCAAAAACAGATGCTGAAAATGATAGCAGAGATTAAAGGGAGGAGAAACATAAAGCAACTGCTTGACCAAGGCCTTAGAGAAGATACAAGAAGATGGAATCCAGAGCATACAGAGGACTTCATCTTTCTTGGGAGATGGGAATCCTTCATACTATCTCAAAAAGAATAAAAGAGTTAATAGATTTGTTGTCACTGTGTAACAGCTTTTACTTTTTTCTATATAGTATGCAGTAATGTAATCCTCTAACACCCGGGAGAGATAAAGGAGAGTGAAAAATAAAGAGAATAGAGATTTGAAAAGATTGGAGAAGGTGTGCAGGTATGAAATAATCTTTGGTAAGTGTAAGTGAGTGGAATTGCCAAGTTTGAAGGCCCAGATAAAATGAAAGATAACTTAAATATAAGTGATTTTCTCCAATAATTCTTAGTTGCAGCAATACAGGATAGAGAAAGCTGGTAGTTGAAGTTTTGCAGAGTTGAAATTTTGCTGGGGAGTAGAACAAAAAAAGAAACAAAGTACTGAAGAGTTTAAAAGAGAGTGACTATAATGAAAAATGGACTCTAATTTGGATACAATGAGAACAGGAAGAGAAGGTAGAGTCAATACAATAATTTAATAAGCCTATGTGGTTAAACATTTAAGTTAATTTAAATTTTTAATTATATTAATAAGGTTATGAACATATTTGCAAATAATGAATTAATAAAAATTTTGATCATTTTACTTAGTTCCTAAAGTGAGTCAAAGTTAATAAACATTTTAGAAGTCTTAATACATAGATCCAAATTGCTTTCCATTAAGGGTATATATACCCCCACAAAAAGTGAGAATTCCCACTACATTTACCAGTACTGAATATCATCCCTTTTACTATTGCCTAATTGATAGCAAAAATGAAAGAATTAATTCTTACAAAGGAAACATTGATTAAGATATGAATCAAAATGCAGTTTTTAGATTATCTCCGATATTTATTTCCTCTTTTTCAGCTGAAACGAAAAAATTGTGAATGTTTTATTATCCATATTTCTTGAATTTACATAAATAATAGAGAATATTAAAATGTATATTTTGAAATTGTATTTTATCTTCCAATAACCCCTGCAAAATCATCTCTATTGTTCCATGTTTTGAATTTTTTTCTTTTTTTTTTTCAATGTAAGGATGGATAGTTGGTAAACTATGTCTGCCATCATTAATTTCCCTCATGGGGAAATTAATGTTGTAAATATTGATTTCTACTATACCAGAATCTTTCTAGAAGCCTAGGAAATACATCAGAGAGAAAAAAAATAAAAGGAGTCTACCCTGAAGTTGTTTACAGTCTAGTTGGAAAGACAAGTGTATTAACAAAAATTTCTTTAAAGTTACTGACAAAGAAACATCTACAAATTATCAACACTTAGCCAGAATGATAAATGTGAAAGAAAATGAGATAAATGTAGTGGATCACTGGCCAGGGTCATCTTGTTTAAAACTGAACTCATTTTCCCTGATCCCAAACCTTGTCCCTGCTGTGTACTCTGTCTTTAATTTATCCATCCAGTTGCATAAACCAGAAACCTGAACAATCTCCCCAAAGCACCTGCACTCAACTATCCACGAAGTGATATCCATTCTAATTGTATAATCTCTATCTATAGATTTCTCTCTAAACCCATTGCCACTATCTTAATTTGGGTATACAGAATTTCATGACCAGAGGATTGGAATATCATTTTCACCAGCACTATTCTACCATTACAACCACTATGGAAGAATTGTGAACTGAATGGAATTTTATTTCAACCAATCAGTCATCATTCATGTACAGTACCAACTGTTCAGGAAAACACCTGAATTTTACTAGCAGGGCTTCTAAAATAATTGGAAGTTTTATGCAGTTATATGATGGATGCAGTTCTATCATTCATTTTTCCTTTAATTACTTAACAAATGTTTATCAAATAACTATTGAGTATTTATGTGGTATTTTTCCTTCCAAACATTATTGTTTTAATGCACTGTCATACAGCCAATATATATATATATATATCATAAATTGCTCTATCAGTATTTCTTGTTTTGTCAAAAAAAAATCAGTCATGAATACTGTTTTTAGCAAGGTCACTTGATTTCAAAGTAGTCGGTGTGTTTTCTAACTTCTTAACCATATGTCTTTTTCCACTTTATATAGATATCAAAAAGCAATGGAGTAAGTATAAATATTATATATATATATATACTACATTATAATATATATGTATAAAATATAATAATATATGTGAGAGAGGAGAGATTAAGCAATATATTTAGGTTTTCCACCTGAAGCAAACCTTTGCTAGAACTTCTATCTTCTGTATGTCCCCAATAAATTCTATATAAAACATCTTCTATTGCTTTTTCGCAACGGGTTTGCCGCCAGAACACAGGTGTCGTGAAAACCACCACTAAACCTAAACCAAAATGGGAAAGGAAAAGACTCACATCAACATCGTCGTCACTGGACATGTAGATTCGGGCAAGTCTACCACTACTGGCCATCTGATCTACAAATGTGGTAGGATCAAAAGAACTATCGAAAAATTTGAGAAGGAGGCTTCTGAGATGGGAAAAGGCTCCTTCTAGTATGCCTGGGTCTTGGATAAACTGAAAGCTGAAGGTGAACATGGTATCACCATTGGTATCTCCCTGTGGAAATTCAAGACCAGCAAGTATTATGTGACCATCATTGATGCCCCAGGACACAGAGACTTTATCAAAAACATGATTACAGGCACATCTCAGGCTGACTGTGCTATCCTGATTGTAGCTGCTGGTGCTGGTGAATTTGAAGCAGGTATCTCCAAGAATGGGCAGACCCGTGAGCATGCCCTTCTGGCTTACATACTGGGTGTAAAACAACTAATTGTTGGTATTAACAAAATGGATTCCACTGAGCCACCCTACAGCCAGGAGAGATATGAGAAAACCGTTAAGGAAGTCAGCACCTACATTAAGAAAATTGGCTACAATCTGGACGCAGTAGCATGTGTGCCAATTTCTGGTTGGAATGGTGACAACATGCTGGAGCCAAGTGCCAACATGCCTTGGTTCAAGGGGTGGAAAGTCACCCATAAAGATGGGAATGCCAGATGCCAGTGGAACACACTGCTTGGAGCTCTGGATTGCATTCTGCCACCAACTCGCCCCAACTGATAAGCCTTTGCCTCTGCCTCTCCAGGATGTCTATAAAATTGGTGGTATTGGTACTTTCCTAGGGGCCAAGTGGAGACTGGTGTTCTTAAGCCTGGCATGGTGGTCACCTTTGCTCCGGTCAATGTTACAACTGAAGTAAAGTCAGCTGAAATGTGCCATGAAGCTTTGAGTGAAGCTTTTCCTGGGGACAATGTGGGCTTCGATGTCAAGAACATATCTGTCAAAGATGTTCGTCATAGCAATGTGGCTGGTGACAGCAAAAGTGACCCACCAATGGAAGCAGCTGGCTTCATGGCTCGGGTGATTATCCTGAACCATCCAGGCCAAATCAGTGCTGGATATGCACCTGTGCTAGATTGTCACACAGCTCATATTGCTGGCAAGTTTGCTGAGCTGAAGGGGAAGATAGATTGTCATTCTGGAAAAAAGCTGGAAGACGGTCCCAAGTTCTTAAAATCTGGGGATGCTGCCATTGTTGATATGGTTCCTGGCAAACCTATGTGTGTTGAGAGCTTCTCTGACTATCCTCCTCTGGGCTATTTTGCTATTCGTGACATGAGACAGATGGTTGCTGTGGGTGTCATCAAAGCAGTGGACAAGAAGGCAGCTGGAGCTGGCAAAATCACCAAGTCTGCCCAGAAAGCTCAGAAGGCTAAATGAATATTATCCTCAATACCTGCCACCCCAGTCTTAATCAGTGGTGGAAGAACAGTCTCAGAACTGTTTGTGTCAATTGGCCACTTAAGTTTAATAGTAAAAGACTGGTTAATGATAACAATGCATTATAAAACCTTCAGAAGGAAAGGAGAATATTTTGTGGACCATTTGGGATTTTTTGTGCATGTGTGGCAGTTTTAAGTTATTAGTTTTTAAAGTCAATACTTTTTAATGGAAACGACCAAAAATCTGTCACAGAATTTTGAGACCCATAAAAACAAAAGTTTAATGAGATAATTAAATAAATAAGTAATCAATCAATCATCTTCTATTTCACCTAAGTTGAAAAAGGAAATGAATAAAGATAAATTTATCAATTAATAAATTGTACCATGTTTGTATTTTGAAATAAAACATGACCCAAAATAGCATTTTTAAAAAATTATCTAGAATCTTAAATGACTTTCTAATATCTAACTGCTATTTCATGATTGAAGTTAAACATATAATATTTGGCACTGAGGTATACAAACAGTGGCAGCACACAGGCCTGGAGCCTTCTGTTTTGGCTAATATAAGCCATTATTCTGACTCACATCAAGCTTAACTTTTCATTGAAATGGTCTCAGTAGGTTCCTTATTCCATTTGAAAAGAACAGGACAAAGAGTTCACCTTCAGACAGTTCTTTACTTCTTTTGGTGTAAGAAAATGGTCTGCTAAAAGCCTCAGAAGGGGGGAAAGATTTAGAAGAAAAAGTTACATTTTTATCAAAAAGGTAAAATCCAGAAGATCCTAATGTAAATTCTCTCTCTTCCTTAGGTATTATGTGCACATATAATTTTATTAAATATTTACATGATTAATGATTTCCTGCATAATGATTATTCTCCTTTTGTAGAATGGGAGTATCTTTTAAATCCCCTCATAGAGTCTGAGTAATGCATTTAGTAAAATTTATCATTAACTTGCTAATTACTGAAATAAGAGGAAAGAAATTCTAAAAAGAGGAGCATAGATCTGAGTATTAAGTAAGAAAGACAGGAAGGAGAAATAGACAAGAAACAAATGAAAGAAATAATGTGGCTGTTAAATATTTTGGGCACACTCCAGTATCTACTCACATAGGAATTAGAAAGCCTGACCATCAAAAGGAATAAAAAAGTCATTTTTTTTGGCTCTATTTCAAAACTGATTGCTTACCTAGATGCTCAGCAGAAGCATAGTTTAGTGGCTATACCTAGCTGAGTCCATTTAGTTCAGGGTTTGTTCCTTTACAATGCCTAAGGAATGTCTGATTCCTTGTTTATGCGTTACACTGGGACTTCAAATGGTCAACAAAACTATTAGTTTGGGAAACTAAAGGCATGTAATGGAAAGAACAGCCTTAGGTTAAGTAACAAGTAATCCCTATAAATATACACCAAATTATAAATGGCACATGGATGTGGTTCTGCTGTGGTTCATTGAGCAAACTTTCATTCAACAGTCATTGAATCCCACTTAGTGTGGGTGTACAAAGTTCATTTTCCCCAACTCAATCCTAACCCACTTCTCCTTTTCTCACTGTCTTGTCTGCAAAGCCATGTTGTTCATTTCTTTAAAAAATTTTTTTTGATTGATTTGAGAGAGAGAGAGGGAGAGAGATGATATGTGTGCATACACAAGCAGAGAAAGGGGCAGAGGAAGAGGGAGACAGATCCTCAAGCAGTCTACAGGCTGAGCAAGGAGCCCACCTGGCCTTGATCCAGGATCCTGAGATCATGACCTGAGCCAAGACCAAGAGTCAGGGGCTCAAGAGACTGAGCCACCCAGGCACCCCCAAGTTATTCACTTCTGACTTGTGTGTCAGCAGTGCTCCAATATATTAAATGCAAGGAGAAATCCCTGAACATGTTCTCTTAAAATAGAGAGGTACCATCACAAACTAGAAAGAACATGGATTTTACACAAAAACAGACTGATTTTAAATCCTGGGCTTGACTCTAATAATAATGAATCCTCAACTTCTTCAGCTATAAAATAAAAATAAAAATTTTATCTTCCTCACAGAATTTGTATAAGGATTAAATATTACCAATATATGTGAAATACGTAGAACATAGTAGGTATTCAATAAATAAAAGTTATTTTTGAAATCTAAACATTTTCTCTCAAAGTCGTAGGATATTATTTCTAGTTCTGGTCAAATAACCATTGTCGAAGTCCACATTCCATGGGTACTATAGTCTGTGTTTCTATGAAGTTTCCTTTATGTGTCAATCAGTGGCTTTAAGGGTTGGGAGGGAGGAATATTTTTCAAGGTCAGTTCCTGGCTCTTTCCCAGTACTCCAAAAGCCTTCTCGCTGTGTCTATTTCCTATTTCTCACTTAAATAGTTTTTATTTTCGTTTCCTTTATGCCACCAAATTCACCCAAAAAGAAATTGAAAGAAAAAAGAAAAGCTGCATGCACCTGGAACTGGATTTAGATTCACCTAACCAGCTCACCTGCAAGTTTTTCTTATACCCACCACATGCAGGATACACAAGAAGCAAAGACACAATTCTACCTTTTTTCTAAAGATTTTTTTTACTTATTTGGTAGAGAGAGACAGAGTGCATGCACAAACAAGAGGAGCAGCAGGCAGAGGGAAAGGCAGGCTCCCTGCTGAGAAGAGAGCCAACTCGGGGCTTGAGCCCCAGAGAGCCAACAGGGAGCCCACAGGGAGGTTGATCCCAGACCCTGGGATCATGATCTGAGCCAAAGGCAGAGGATTAACTGACTGAGCCACCCAGGCACCCTGTCACAAGCCCTCTAATAGACATACTCATACTCTCACATAAGCACCACTCAGCATTTTGGGTTTTCTTGACTGTCTCTTCTCAGACATTTCTCTGGTTTCCTGAAGCAAGTCTATCAAAAGCTCAAATGTTGTACAAAGAAGCAAATCTCTGGATATAGATATGGAGTAATTTTATTTTGAGTTAAAAAAATGTAAAAATTGGAAAAAGTTACATAGCTCTTCATATATAACATTTATGCAAGTTTGAAAATATGCACAACACAATCATATTTTGTAATGGTACATAAATATTCAAGGCCATTCAAAAAAGCACATTAGAATGAGTGCCTACAGGGAAGAAGAAATTGGAAACACAAATCAGAAATGAAAAGAAAAAAACTGAGTGGAATTGTACAGATTATTATGTTAAGTGCCATTAAGTAGAATTATTTGAACGACTAGTATTTAAGACAGATAATTCAGACAAATGTGTTGTATTAGGCCCATTTGACTAGGCTCTGCTGCAGTAACAAATAAATCCTAAAGATGAAAATTATTTTTCATATTATTTTTCAAAATGATCAATTATCAAAAATTATTTTATTATAAAACTGATATTACAGAGTATGAGTTGAATCTGAAAATGTAGGGGATCCTTAAGACCAAATCACAGAATTAGATTTACCCAGTTAGTCGTAGCACTGGGAGTTCACCAGTCAGATTACGTCACTCCTCTCCCTTCACGGAAGAGGAATGCAGGACTACAGAGGGCAGGAATGTTAACCTACACAGGAAGCATCAGGAATAGAAAAGCTTCCCACCATATGCCCCGCATTGACTTAGCCACAGTGAAATTTTGAAGTCTTTTGCCACATCCTTCCTATCAGCTTAAAAAATGATACCATCATTTTTCAGCTATGACCCTTATAACAATTAACCTTATTTGGACAAACTTTAGATTTCCTCCTAAATCATATTCTTTTGCATTCTACAAACATTACACCTTATTTTTATTCAAAAAATGTTTTCTTAAAAAAAATAAAAAACAATAAAATTTTTTCTTATTCACTAAAATTTAAAAATCAGTTCAAGGTACTATTACTAGTCCTCTCCTAGTTTACTAGTCACTTAATTCATTCCCACAAAAAGAAATGAACAATAATTTAGGCTACTATCAGTTTTGTAATTTGCCACTTCTAATGCTGTTTTTGGAGATACCAGATACAGTGCATTTTGCAAAAAATGTTAAATAGCACCCAAATTCATATATGCTTTTAGAGCTCTCTCAATTTCTATTCATTTATACTTTCAAATAGGAAATCAAATTTATTCTGATAAGGAACATATATCTGACCATATAAAGGAAGAACTAAAAGAAATATTTTCTTTAGAGGCGTTTTGGTCCAAAAACATAAGACTAGAATTGAAATAACACACTTTAGATGGTTTACACTATATACTTTCCCACAGCTATATAGTTTAGATTCCTTAAATTCATAAACATCTTTTTTAATCTGCATATATTCTATTATATATCTCAAAACTTACTTATCATTAGTCCCTGCTCCTTTTAAGAAGAAAGTATGATAAATTTGGCATTATCATCAGGTACTTTTGATGCTAAAGAAGTCAATGAATCTAGTGCATGTTTGATGTGCTATGAATGCATAAATTATATTTAAAAGGGAGAATTCTGTTCCTTTACATTTATTTAGCGGGTATCACCATGGTAACTGAGCACTTTCACAAAGCCTAATTTATGACCCAAAAAATACAAAGAGGAAAAAGAGCTTATATTTTCTATGTTTCGCAGATTGACAGAAAAAAACTTTTGGGTTGACATATATTTGGGGAGGGAAAAAATATCTGGGCAGCAATATGGACAAAAGCAATCTCTTTCTATATGTAAAGTTTCGGGCCTCTCAAATCCATGCTATAAGAAAAGCTATCTCAGGAAAAAGCCTTCTCACAGAGAATAATTCAATCTCACAACAGAAGAGCCCACAGAAACAATCTTACCTAACCAACCTTGTTTTGCAGATGATGTCCATGAAGCCTAGTCAGGTCATCTGAACTCCTTGAGATTGCATAACCCATTTGTGATGAGTCCAGCCTCAACCCCAAGCCAGCTGCCCCCTGGTCTCTGGCTCTTTCCTTCTAGTTACACTTTGAATATCCCTTTTCTACCACTTGTCACCATTAAAATACAATTCTTTGAGAAGTCTTTGATTCTAATCAGGTACATTTTAATTCATTTCTGTAAAAGCCAGTTAAAATAACATTTAATGTATCAATCAAACAAGTGATAAATTGTTATATAAAAACTCATACAAGGTTTGGATGTGGTCTTTTTAAAGTTTGTTTACAGTAAAAGTCAAAAAACATGAAGGTCCTGGGATTTCAGCAGGAGTTAAAAGTCTTCTATGCAGGAGCAGCCTCTATTTCATAAGCCTAATCTACTTTGCACCCAATCTATGATGGTGGATGTGTTGCCATGGATCCAGGAAGCAATGATAACAATCTGATCCAAGCAAGCTTGATCTGTAGCTTAATTCTCACCATTCTCATCATAAAATGAGCCCTTATCATGGGCACCTACATGAGTGACCCAGACAGTTGAAACAGCAGCTATAATTTGTTTCCATAGTTTCACAGGCCTAAAGAGGCATGTTTTTAATTTTCCAGTCATCATTTTCTCTGTGACAGAGTACCAGCTAGGACATCCATGGCAGTCTAGAGTTAGTAAAGATATAACAATATTCATAAAGGGCCAAAGATATGAGAGTGGCCTGACTTCTGCCCACTTTGCAGAATGATCATATCCATTTTCAGTTCTACAAAGCTGGCGTTGAAACTGAACATCTATAGCAGCCCAGTGACACCTTAGGATTTCAGCTTAGAAGAACCACCAGTGAACTAAGCCGAGGCATCTAGGAAAACCTTTGAGACAAACAAATGCCAGTTTATTCCTCACAGCAATACAGTAGCTGGAGTATCCGTATTTGCATCACATTCCCAAAGCTCCATTCCTAAGGGTGATGTCAAGAAGGTGCGTGCCATAGGTTTCATTACAGAGAGAAACCCCAAGCATAGGGAGCTTGGAGAATGCATGCCTATATAACGGGCAGTATGCATGCTTGCCCTTTGCCCCAGAGGAGGATGTTATCTTTATCATTCCAGATGGTAAACAAACCTACTCTTTAAAGGGAGACACATGTCTATCTGCCAAGGCTATTTACTTTTCAAACATCATTGAAAATGTAACCTAGAACAAAGGTAGTCAGGGCCTCTTCTGATAAGACAACCAAAATGTAGAAGACTCATGAATTATCTCCCAAACATGTAAACAATGAGTAAAATGATTTAAAAGTTAAATCTCTATATGAGCTTGTTGTTATGACAATCCTTTCATTTTTTAACATATTTATTGAGGTATAATTGACATATAAAAAAACTGCATGCATATCAAATATGTTTTACTTTGTTTTAACATGTGTATATACCCATGAAACCATGAGCCTAATCATATTAATGAACATAGCTATCCCCCCAATATTTCTTTGTGTCCTTTTTACTTTTAATTTCTCCTTTCCACTAAACATCACATGATTTTCCTAAACACAGATGAAATTAGGCTGAATTATCAATTTCTCCTCCAAGATAGCAATTATACTTCTACTAGACAAGGCATAATAAGTGTTTCTTGATATAAGTATATGCTTTAGTGCATAGTCTGAGCTAAATGGTTGCGCTAAAAAAATTATGAAAGTTTTCTATCATTATCCTCAATATCATGTGGATAAGAATAGGTATTGAGTTTTACTTTAGTCAGTGGAGATTTTTATTTTCATATATTATCACCAAAAATGATCTTCTTGCAATATTTAGATAATCATTGAAATTATAAAGCTTTGATTTTCTTTCAAGAAATTTTCAACCTACTTTTTTCTTCAGAGTTAATCCCTTAAAATAAAAAAAAGTGGTTCTATTATATTCTTCTGGTGAATGAGGATAATTTAAATGTTCCTTTTGGCTTTTAAAGAAAGTTATCTTATCTCTGCTTTTGAGATTTCTAAAGTAAAATTTTTCCATAGTCTTTAGAATATTAAAATAAATTATATGGAACATTATAGGTACATGTCACATTAACACAATATGAAACCATAACTAAGCAAAATTAAATGATTATATATGTGGTTTATCATGTTATAAATTATCACTTTACTTAAATAGTAAAGAACTAATAGGTGATAGCTTGTATCATTCAACATCAAGTATGGCAAACCTAACAAGAAATGGATGCCTAAAAATTAATTGAAGTAGAATTTTATTTGTAATGGTCCTTGGAATGAATTCCTATTCAGGAGAAAAACTGTAACTGTAGTATGTAAACATCTTCAATCAGGTAACTCAATGGAAATCAGTAAAATTCTAATGAATAAAGAACATAATCAATATTGTAACATTCCATGTCTGCTTTAAAGAGGCAAACTATACAGCAAATTAAAGCCATTTTTATACTCATGTTTATCATAGGTTTAATGTATTTGTTGGTATTTTTGTACTTTTAAAACTAGGTAATTTAAAAAACATTATATCATCTTTTCTTAGTACAGCCTAAAAGCTAAAGATATATTTTAGGAACCTAGACATCATTGCAACTTGAAATGTACCACAAAAATTGCATTATAAAAGAAATATTAACACATTTTTACACAGTGACCTGGAAGATGTTTAGAAATGCAGGAAATAAATGATAAATGTTTATTATTTTGCTATTTAAGCAATGATAGTTTGATAGGGAAAACTAAAAGATTTTCTGAAATTAAAAGAATTTTTCAATATGTTAGATAAATATAACTATCAAGAAAGTGTTTGAACAGGCATAAAAATATTTTATTGGCCTCAGAAAATTTAATGAAATTTCCATGCTTGAAAACTAGCAATATATAAGCAAGTAGGCATCTGAGAGGATATTGGAGGACGACCAAAGTCTACCCATAACACTTTGGGTTGTTTTTTTTTTTTAAGATTTTATTTATTTATTCATAGAGATACAGAGAGAGAGAGGCAGAGACACAGGCAGAGGGAGAAGCAGGCTCCATGCAGGGAGCCTGATGTGGGACTCGATCCAGGGTCTCCAGGATCACGCCCTGGGCTGCAGGCGGTGCTAAACCACTGCGCCACCAGGACTGCCCCACTCTGGGGTTTTGAATTCCTCTTTTTATCATACTGTTTTTCTTCTTCTTTCTTCTTTTGGTGTACCTTATTCAATCATGAGCAGTACATGTTAATTTAGCACTATGGGGAATTTTTTTTTTAACTTCTTGGTAAAGTTTGTATCATTACTTACTCCACATCTATCTATGAACTTTCTAAGTCTGCTTACAGATGACATTCTTCTATCATATTGCTATCATCTTTTTACTTATAAATGAGTTATTCTCAGCAGATGAGATGTGGCTTGGGCTCATGAGACTTGGGCTTACATCCCCATTCAATTCTCCATACTCTTATTTTTCTTAGCCAATCTAAGTCCTACAGTTTGATCCTTAAACTAGGACTCAGCACAAAACACTAAACCAGAAAAATCCTTCTTTAAAGAACTATGTCTATGATACATTTCCCTGCCAATGTCCTGAGTATGAATTATAAAAGCACAGAGAAAAAAATAAAAAGGATCATGGCAGGAGCATTAGATTCATGGTCAATCAGAATTTGATTCAAATCTTGGCTCCAGGGATGCGTGGGTGGCTCAGCGGTTAAGGTCTGCCTTCCGCTCAGGGCATGAATCTGGAGTCCTGGGATCAGTCCCATATTGGGCTCCCTGCATAGAGCCTGTTTCTCCCTCTGCCAGTGTCTCTGCCTCTCTCTCTCTCTCTCTGTCTCATGAATAAAAAAAAAAAAAAGTAAAATCTTAAAAAAAAAATCTTGGCTCCATCATTCCTTAATTTATATAACAAATTATTTAACTTCTCTGGACATAGAATGGAAATGATTTTACCTATCCCATATGGTTCTTGTGAGCATTAAATTAGAAAGTACAGGGGCATCTGGGTGGCTCAGTCATTTGGACATCTGACTCTTGATTTTGGTTCAGGTCATGGAATCAAGCCCCATGTAAGACTCCACACTCACCAGGGAGTCTGCTTGCAATTCACTCTTTCCTTCTCACTTTGCCCCTCCCCTCCCATGCTCTCTTGCTCTCTCCCTTACTCTCTCTTTCAAATAAATGAATAAATATTTATTTTTTATAAAAGTAAAATACAAATTATGAGCTTTGTTCAGAGTAAATTTCAAATAAATATTAGTTGTTAATCAAAAGTTAAATCAATTCCATTGATCATTGATTACTATGTTTGGTATGTTTTAGGATTGTATAAGGTTTTTTTCTTCTTAATCTGAGGTCAATTTTTCTCTGGCATGCAAATTTCATACAATTGTCTTTAAAGCGCAAATCTCTACCACATTTAAAATCCTTTAGTTACTCTCCATCTGGTCTCTGCCTTTCTAATCTTATTTCCCAGTTCCCATACCATGCACATACTGGCTCCAGCCAAGTCAGAATGCAAGCAACTCCCTGAAAAAGCCTCCTTTCTCCCCTCCATGTTCTGACACAGCGCCACCCTTTCCCAGACTGCCTCTTCCATTTGGTCTCTTTTCCACTGGAACAACTCTTAGCCATTCCTCAAGATTCAGCTCAATGACCTTACCCTAGAAAGCCTACCAGAACCTCTCCAAATGTCAGTGCTCCCATAGTACTTAATTCACACTACAACTACAGGGTCTGTATAGTTGCTTTGTTTCTTCCTGTGTCTCCTTTCACACTTGGTTGGGATCCTCTAGTAGGCAAAAGCTATTTATTTCTCTCTTACCCTCATACTTGACACATATTTGGCATTCAACAGATGAAGACTGAATGTATAGAAGGGTTGTATTCTACTGGTATTGTAAGAAATAAAACCATAAGTGATGGCTATATCCACACACAGAAGTTGATGCCTGACAAATTTTCTACTTTTGTACTGACATGGATTAAAGCAGTCTTCAGAAAACCTTCATTCAAAGGCAAATACCATACAATGGAAGGAAAATGTATAAATCCACTATCATTTTTACACAGATTTGTTTAATCAACCAGCAAATCTTAAAATAGGGTTGTGATGGTCTGGAACAGATCTTTTTATGGAGCAAATGTTACCACAGGAAGAACCCAAATCCATTGCTGTTGAGGGAGAGAAAAAAAGTCATGTGCGCTATTACAGTGGATGGTCTAGATAGGTTATAACTGATCAGTTGCATAAACAGAAATAACAAGAGGGGGAGGCTGAGGAAAAACCGTCCAGTCAACAATTTGCCATGGACCACACCTATACCCACAATTGCACATAGCCTCCTCTGGGAAGACAAACTAAATACTGATAACATCAAATTTTGTTAAGAAAGTAAATGTACTATAAACAAAAAATCATTTCAAAATAATAAATATAAATTATGTTTCAGATTTTCCATGCTATTGCTTCCCATATGCAGTGTGAAAAGCTCAAAGCTAATAACCTATCACACATCAAAGGAAAAGCTAAGTAACTTGTCAAATCCTGAGAGAACCACAGCTAAGTAGTGTCTCAGGTATTCTTTCACCGTCCTTACCAAGAATGTATACTTTAAGAAAAAAAGAGAGGAAAATAGTTGCTTCCATTTGTAAAAAGATACTCCTTAAGGAAGGAAAACACTACAGGACAAATAGACTATTTTATATTAAATCAGTGTTATTTATCTCCATTGCTTATGGTAAGAGCTGGGTCAGGACAAAGGGACAGAGACCACAAGACCCAGTGGTCACACTAGCAGAGATATATTGGCACTGCTGCCCTGCAGTGTCAGGTCAGGAGGCTGGGAGGTTAAATCTGACACGAGGACAAAAGGGGAGTCATTGAGAGGAGTAGACCAAGAGAAGCAGTAAGAAATTACAGTGCTTCCATAACCATACTTGAGGAAAATTGCTTTACAATAGTACACAGACATATTTCTCAGAACATGTGTTTCTTTCTCATCATTGTTTGGACATAATTTTCTGTGAATAAAATGTCTGACTCTCAGTTTTAAAATATTCCTCCCAAGAACACTTACAAAAAATGTAGCAGTTTTTATGCTGTGCTATATTGTATAACTATTCACAAAAATGTACAGTCTTTCCTCTGAGAGGATTAAATATCCTCACCCTGTTGAATGTAGGAGTGGCATATGACTTGCTTTGGCCAATGAAATACTGGAAAGGATATATATCACTTCAAGTGGGAGCTTTCAGAGTAAAGCATGCTTTGCCATTCTATCATTTCCTGCCTCCACAAGTATTGCAATTTTCAAGTGAAAAGTTTCTCCATTAGCCTGGATCCTGGAGTGAAGATGACATGGAACAGAGCTGCAGCCAACTCACAATGAACATGCACCATGAATAAGAGATAAGCTTTTCTTTCCTTTTTTTTTGTTCTTTTAAGATGCTGACATTTGGAGGATTGTGTGTTACTACTAAATAACCTAGCTCACCCTGACTAACAAAGACATCATTTCTCAGACTAGAATGTAGCAGGCCAAAAGGAAGACTTCTTACTTTATAGTGATATGCATTGTTTCTTAAACAGCAAGGGTTCCTAAAACTAAACCTGTTATCAATTTAAATTAATTAACTTAAAAACAAGTGATTTTCCAAAAGATATTTTTTAGGTCAGAATGTTTCTTACAAAGGAACAAGGTTATAAGTAGAAATTTAGAATCCTACACTAGTACTTTAGTACTTTAGTCTCCAAAAGTTAATATTATTTTAGTTTACCTTATACACTTAAAAGATGGAGGGTGAGGCACCTGGGTAGCTCCGTCGGTCTGATATCTGCCTTTGGCTCAGTTCATGGTCCTAAGGGTCGGGGGATCAGGCCCCTCGTTGGGCTCCCTGCTAGATGGAGAGCCTGCTTCTCCTTCTCCCTCTGCCTGCCACTCCTACTGCTTGTGTTTTCTAGCTCTCTCTCTCTCTCTCTCTCATAAATAAATAAATAAATAAATAAATAAATAAATAAATAAATAATCTCTTAAAATCTAAAAAAAAAATTAAAATTAAATATGGGAGGTAACTTTGTTTCTCAGAAGATAAACTAAAATTTACAATTTGAAAGTTAGAACACTAAAACACATACCTCCAAGTAATGCAGGATTCTTAAAAGGAAAAGAGTTATTTGGTGTTTGCTTATAAGTTTGTTGGTTTTATTTTATATATTCCTCCTCTATCAGGCTTTGGCCCTGAGACAATAGCAGGAACTCCCTCTGTACAAACCCCTTACCTGCTCATGGGAGTGTCACCCCAGTGATTTCAAGGATTCTGGTAGTATCAGCACACAGTGACAATTTAATTGAAAAAGCAAAGAGAAAATAAAAAGCTTGCTGATAACATTGTATTAGTAATCTATTGCTGTATAACAAATTACCCCAAAACCTAGCAGCTTGAAATGATAAACACTTATTATCTCACATAGTTTCTGTGGGTCAAGAATTGGCTCAGGATCTTTCATGAAGTGGCAGTCAAGATGTTGTCTAGGGATTTGTCATGTAAAGGCTTGACCTGGGCTGGAGGAATTGCTTCCAAAGTGGCTCACTCATATGTCTAACAAGTTAGCCCTGGTTGTTGACAAGACCCCTTAGTTCCTTGCTATTTGGGCCTTTCTGTAGGGATGTTTGGGGGCCCTATCTCAAACTAGCTGCCTTACTCAAAAGCACGTAATATGAAAGAGATCACAAGTCATTTTACAACCTTGCCTCCAAGCTCACACACTGTCATTTCCCCATTATCATATTAGTGACACAGATTAGACTGGTCAGTATGGGAGTGAACTATGCAAGCTGTGAATATCAGGACACAGGGATTATTGGGGGCTACATTGGATAGCGGTTACCATATTCATTTTCTCCTCACAACCTATATAATTTCTTGATCCCTGGCTGGTTTTATTTATTAAATTCAAGAACTTTATAAGGTGAGTTCATATAAGATTCGGATCAACACAATTCCCATTGAGATATCTGTCAAATCAAATAAAAAGATTATTTTTAAAAATTCATAGTCACATTTAAATGGAAGGTAACAATAAATATTGTAATTTATTTAATATATTTAGCTTTCTCATTTTCCTTACGGTATGACTCATTTCATACCAAAAATAAATATCAAAAAGATATTGTCATTATGTAAATGTCCTTTTCTCAAATTTCTTATACTCTTTCTCACTCATAACATCTGATTATGGATCACACAATTAAGGGAATAAAAAGGCAGTGTAAAAATTTCTAACATTATGTAAATGCCAATGAAACAATCCTAGAGAAATCTTAAGAATAAACTCTAGTTCAAAAGACTAAATAAAGCCTCCAAAGCTTTAATTTCACATTCTAAGGTTAATTTTCAGATTTTCACATTGGCTTTTATATTGTTTCAAATTTTGACAAACCTAATGGTCGCAAAGCACTGGCTATCATTCGTCACACCATGCTTTCAGTCAACTATTTCCAACCATGGTAGAAAGACATAGTCTCTGCATTTGGGGATGTACAGTGTAACACAGGGAGACAGATATATAAGTAAATATACCTGAAATGCTCCCTAAACATGAACAAAAGTTTGAATATCACACTGACAAATACACAAATCTTGCTAGTTCCAAGTGCCACTTGTTCACATAGAAAATCTGGTCCTTTGAGAATCTTATTCCTCTGTTCTCACCAGCAACAAAATTTGTCTTTGAAACCTGTAGGCTTGCTGCATGTATTTGAATATACATGGGTTCTTCTTGCCACAGGATCCTGCTGCCCTTAGCCATTCTACCTGGCTGGTCCTTAAGTGCTCTAAGTTCTATGCCTCTACTACCCCCTGTTCATTCAGAGCTCTCACTCCTCACAGATCTTAATCCTCACTAAGGAATTTAGTTCTCACCTTGATCCAACCTCAATTCACCCCACTCCCCTTAGTATCCCAACACCTCAGCAATCTCCTGTGAAGCGTATGTCCGAGAGGAGGCACACTGCAAGGGGAGCTTGTATTATATTGTGTTTTTTTTTATTATTTTTTTAATTATTTTCTAAAGATTTTATTTATTTATTCATGAGAGACACAGAGAAAAAGGCAGAGACATAGGTAGAGGAAGAAGTAGGCTTTCTGCGGGGAGCTCAATGTGGACTCCATCCCAGGATCCCAGGATCATGACCTGAGCCCCAGGAGGATGCTTAACAGACTGAGCAACTCAGGAACTCCTTTAATCCATTTCAAATTAATTTTTGTTAGTAGTATAAGATAGGAGTCCAGTTTTACTCCTTTTCATATGAATACCTGGTTTTCCCAACACCATTTATTGAAGAGACTATCTTTCCCCATTGGGTATTCTTGGCACCCTTGTCAAAGATTAATTAACAGTATGCATGAGTTTGTTTCTGGGCTTCCTATTGTGTTCCATTTATTTATGTATCTGCTTTTTTGCCAGTACCATACTGTTTTGATCACAGTAGCTCTAATACAGTTTGAAATCAGGAAGTGTGATGCCTCCAGCTTTGTTCTTCTTTCTCAAGATTTCTTTGGCTATTCTGGGTCTTTTGAGGTTCCATATGAATTTTAGGATGTTTTTTCTATTTCTATTTTTGTGAAAAATGCCATTAGAATTTTTAAAGGAATTGCATCATCAGGGATATTGAATTATGATTTTTCTTTTCTTGTAATATCCTTGTCAGACTTTGGTATCAGGGTAATGCTGGCCTTGCAAAATGAGTTTGGAAGTGTACCCTCCTCTTCTATTTTTTGGAAGAGTTTGAGAATGACTCCTGTTAATTCCTCCTAAAATATTCTGTAGAATTCACTCATAAAGTCATCCGGTCCTGTGCTTTTCTTTGATGGGAGATTTTTGTTTGCTGATTCCATTTCCATACTCGTTACTGATCTATTCAGATTTTCTATTTCATCATGATTCAGTCCTGATAGGTTGTATGTTTCTAGGAGTTTACCCATTTATTTTCTAGTTTAATCAATTTGTTGGCCTATAATTGTTCAAAGTAGTTTCTTATAATCTTTAGTATTTGTGTTGTATCTGGGTTAATGACTTATTTCATTTATTATTTATTTATTAGTCATCTCTTTTTCTGTAGTTAGTGTAGCTAAATATTTGCCAGTTTTATTTATCGTTTAAAATACAGCTTTTAGTTTTACAGATCTTTTCTATTTTCTTTCTAGTCTTTATTTATTTATTATCTATTTATTTATTTCTGCTCTGATTTTTGTTATTCCTTTCCTTCTGCTAATTTTGGGTTTAGTTTGTTCTTTTTCTAATTCTTTGGGGTTAAAGTTATATTGTTTATTTGAGATTTTTTTTCTTAATGTAGGCTATAAACTTTCCTCTTAGAACTATTTTGAGTATTGTTTTGCATCTCATGTTTTGGTATGGTGTGTTTCCATTTTCATTTGTCTCAAGATGTTTTTAATTTCTCTTTTGATTTCTTCTTTGACACATATGTTTTCAGTATTTTTTTAAATTTCCACAAATACATGAATTTTCCAGTTTTCTTCCTGTTATTGATTTCTAATCTCATAATACTGTGATTGGAAAAGATACTTGATATGACTTCAATTTTTGAAATTTGTTAAGACTTCTTTTGTGACCTAACGTGATCTTTCCCAGAAAATGTCCACTCTGCATTTGAGGAAAATGTATATTCTACCACAATTAGAAGAAATGTTCTTAAATAATCCAATCAAGAAATGAGAAGACATGAACATACATTTCTCCAAAGTAGACATACAAATGGCCAACAGACACATGAAAAAATGCTCAACATCACAAGGCATCAGGGAACTACAAATCAAAACCACAATGAGATATCACTTCACACCAGTCAGATGACTAAACCTAACAAGTCAGGAAATGACAGATGTTGGTTAGGATGTGGGAACCCTTTGACCCTACTGGTGGGAATGCAAGCTGGTGCAGCTACTCTGGATAACAGTATGAAGATTCTTCAAAAAGTTGAAAATAGAGCTACCTTATGACCCAGCAATTGCAATACTACTTATCCCAAAGATACAAATGTAGTGATCTGAAGGAGCACCTGCACCCCATTGTTTATAGCAGCAATGTCCACAATAGCCAAACTATGGAAAGAGCCCAGATGTTAAAAAGAGCCTTCAAAAGATGAATTGATAATGAAGATGCGATATATATATATTTTTTAAGTCTTTTTAAAGCTTCACACACACACACACACACACACACACACAATGAAATACTACTCAGCTATCAAAAAATGAAACCTTGCCATTTGTAAAGACATGGATGGAACTAGAGGATATAAGTGAAATAAGTCAATCTGTGAAAGATAATTATCATATGATCTCACTCAAACATGAATTTAAGAAACAGAAGATTATAGGGGAAGATATACTTAGTCATCCCATGTTGTATAAGACAAGTACTAGCTTTTAAGAAGGTTCTATCATCTTGGGATGCTTGGGTGGCACAGTGGTTGAGCATGCTGCCTTTTTCTCAGGTCGTGATCTGGGGATCCTTGGATCAAATCCCGCATCAGTTTCCCTGCATTGAGCCTGCTTCTCCCTCTATCTATGTCTCTGCCTCTCTCTCTGTGTGTCTCACGAATAAATGAATAAAATCTTTAAAAAAGAGAGAAGATTCTATCATCTTTGCACACAGTGTTAGTGCCATACAGATCTCCATCTTATTGAAACTTATAATTAAAAAAAGAAGAAGAAGAAATGTTCTTTATATGTCTTCTAGGTCCATTTTTCTAAAATATAGTTCAAGTCTAATGTTTCCTTTTTGATTTTCTGTCTGGATGATCTATTTATTGTTGAAAGTGAAGTACTGAAACTTACTATTATTGCATTGCATTGGTGTCTTGTTCTGCCTTCAGACCTGTTAATATTTGCTTAATATATTTAGGTCCTTCAATGCTGCATGCATATATACTTAAAACTGTTATATCCTCTTAATGAATTGATGATCTTGAAGCTCCCTTTACCTTGATGATCTATTTGTCTCTTATTTCAGTTTTCAACTCAGTCCATTTTGTCTGAATATGTATAGCTACCTTTGGTCTCTTTTGGTTTCCTTTTGCATGGGATGTCTTTTCCTATCTCCTCACTTTGAGCCTACATATGACCTTATGGATTAAGTGAGTCTCTTGTAAGCAGTATACATTTGATTCTTATTTTCTATGCATTAAGCCATTCTATGTCTTTTGATTAGAGAAGTTAATACATTTCCCTTTAAAGTTATTACTGATAAATTTTAATAGCATTTTATTAATTGTTTTCTGGCTGGTTTATAGTTTCTTTATTTTCTTCCTCTCTTGATATTTGCCTTCGTGATATGATTATTTTCCATAGTGGTATTCTTTGATTTTTTTTCTCTTAATATTTTGTGTATCTACTATAGGTTTTTTGCTTTATGGTTACACTGAGGCTTCTATAAAGCATCTTTTATTTGTGACAGTTTTTTAAAAACTTCATTTGCATACAAAAACATCACCTTTTACTCCCCTCCCCCAACATATTTTATCTTTTAGTGTCACAATTTAATTTTTTATGTTGTATATCCATTAGCAAGCAAATTATTCGAGCTACAATTACTTTTAAATTATTTTGTCATATAACCTTTATACTAGAGTTAAGTGATTTACATACTACTATGACAGTATTAGAGTATTCTGAATTTGACTATACACTTATCTTCACAGGTTTTCTACTTTCATGTTTTCATGTTACTAATTAGTATCAGTTCAATTTCTACTTGAATAATTCCCTTTAGCATTTCTAGTAAGGCAGATCAAGTGAACTTGATCAAGTGATGAACTCCCTCAGCTTTTTTTGTTTGGGAAGGTCTTTTTCTCTCCTTCATTTTTGAAGGACAGCTTTGCAGGGTAAGGCATTCCTTGATGGCAGGTTTATTTTTTTTTCTTTCAGCATTTTAAATATATCACCACACTTTCTGCTGTGTCTTTTGGGAAACTCTCTGACACCCTTACTGGGGTTCCCTCTTATGTGATGAGTTTCTTTTCTCTTACTACTTTCAAAATTCTCTCCTTATCTTTGATTTTTAACCGTTTTATTATAACATGTCTCAGTGAAAACCTCTTTGGATTGAATCTAGTTAGAGATCATGTCCATATTTCTCCCTAGGTTTGGAAAGTTTTTAGCTATTATTTCTTTCATTAAGTCTTCTGCTTCTTCTTCTTCTCTCCTTTTAAGACTTTCTTGATTTGTAACTTCACAATGTCGTATATGTCACATAGGCTTTCTTCACTCTTTTTCATTTTTTTTTTAAATTTTTGCCCTCTGATTGGATAATTTCAAATGCTGTGTCTGTGAGTTCACAGATTCTTTCTTCTGCTCAGTCAAGTTTAATGTTGGCACTCTCTATTGACACTCTCTATTGACACTTTTAAAATTCCATTCATTATATTCTTCAGCTTCAGAGCTTATGTTTGGTTCTTTTTTTATTCCCATCTCTCTGAGAACTTCTCATTTTGTTCAGGTATTATTTCCTGATTTGTTAAGTTTTCTATTTGTGTTCTCTTGTAGCTCACTGAGCTTCCTTAAAATTATTATTCTTAATTTTTTGTCAGATAGTTTGTAGATCTCCATTTCTTTGGTGTCAGTTGCTGAAAAAATATTGTATTCTTTTGGTTGTGTCATGTTACTTCATTTTGATGTTCCTTTAAGTCTTGCATTGCTGTCTTCACATTTTTTAAAAAGATTTTTTATTTATTTATTCATCAGAGACACACACACAGAGAGAGAAAGAGAGAGAGAGGCAGAGACACAGGCAGAGGGAGAAGCAGGCTCCATACAAGGAACCTGATGTGGGACTCAATCCCGGGTCTCCAGGATCACACCCTGGGCCAAAGGCAGGCACTAAGCTGCTGAGCCACCCAGAGATCCCCCTGCTGTCTTCACATATAAAGACACTTCCTCCAGTCTTTAGTGACTACTTTCAGGAGAGCTATACCATCACCAGTCAGCCTAGCTAGGAATTCTGAGGCTTTCTCAGACCCTTTCTATGGATGCACCTACTCTACACTTTTTGTTCCCTCTTACAGAGGATGTCATAAGATTATATGCCCTCTCTCAATCTTGCAGTGCCAGACCAAGTGCTGAGAACCTCCTATTTACTTTCACTAAAGGGTGTCCTAAAATGTTCAAGTCTGTATACTTTCTCCTAATCCAGCAGAGTCAGGTTTACTTTCTGCACATGTGCACTAGCTATCTGCAAAGGGGTGCACACAGGCAGTCAGACACAAGGATGGGTGAGAAAGACCCACAGAGCATTGGGCATGCTCATGAGCCAGCTGGGGGCATCTGCATGCAAGATGTGTCCTGCAGCTCATGGGTGGTCTTACTGATATATTCCACAAAGCAGTTAGTTAGATATGTATCCCTTTGATGGATTCTGAGCTCTGGATGCTATGCTCCTAGCATCTCCTAAGCTTCTTGGGCATATATATTACCTTAGTATTCTGGATTGGGTAAGAAAAATGTGGACCTTTTTGGCAATATTCTGCAAGCTGCAGAAGCCAAGCACTCACTCACCATGCTCTCACTTTCTCCCAGGGGAGAAATCTCAGGATGAGGAGTTGTCTCTTGGCAATGAGTTGTGCCATCTTGAAGGAGGAATGATGTGGATAAAGTGAAACTGTTCTTCTAACTCTTTTCAAGGCATCTATTCTTGGATTTTTTTTTTCTACAACAGTATGCTGGAACTCCCAGATTGTCACAAAGGTTTTCTCACTTGTGGGTAGTTATCCAAATCAATGCTCTATGGGAGATGACATTAGAAAACTCCTATTCTACCATGTTGCTGACATTACTTCCTACCAATTCTTAATGTCACAGGAGTATTGTGAGGAAAAAACTCTTTAAGAAGATTAAAATTATCTGTAAACAACTGAATCTATTCAGATATTAATAAGTAATAATAGGCCTAAAAACTCAAGGAAATGGTAAGACCTATCATAAAAACACATTGAATTATTTCTCCCCTTTCACCCTTGGATCTGAAACACAAAGGTGTGATTACATATGGGAAGGCTACACTGTGAGTCAAAGGGAAGAATCTAGTGGGTAATAGTGTCATAGTCAACCTGGCACTGGGAATTTTCAAAGCTCCTAAAAAGTAACACATCATTTAATCCATTATCATTCTTCCCATTTTATAGATGAGAAAACTGGGAAATCTGGGTGGCTCAGTGGTTGAGCGTCAGCCTTTGGCTCAAGGCATGATCCTGGAGTCCCAGATTGAGTCCCGCATCAGGCTCCCTGCAGGGAACCTGCTTCTCCCTCTGCCTATGTCTCTGCCTCTCTCTGTGTCTCTCATGAATAAATAAGTAACATCTTTAAAAAAAAATAGATGAGAAAACTGGGCAAAGATTACTTAAACAACCTGCTCAAGATGACCTAGCTAGTAAGAATCAGGCTGCTAGAATTTGAACTCTTAACCCACATACAGGGATCCCTGGGTGGCGCAGCGGTTTGGCGCCTGCCTTTGGCCCAGGGCGCGATCCTGGAGACTCGGTATCGAGTCCCGCGTCGGGCTCCCGGTGCATGGGAGCCTGCTTCTCCCTCTGCCTGTGTCTCTGCCTCTCTCTCTCTCTCTCTCTCTCTCTCTCTCTCTCCCTGTGACTATCATAAATAAATAAAAACGCACATACAAAGTTGCTTCTAGAACAGCCAGAAGTAGGCCAGAGATAAGCATAAAGGACCAAACACCTTAGTTTCTTTTTAAAGATCCCTTTCAATTGACCCTTTTTCTTAAAATACCCTTGAGTGCTTGGGATACAAATAGAATCTGCTTACCTGACAAGCTTTTGTGTAAGAGAAGGTAGGCTTGACAGTAATCCTATAGTAGTAATGAGATCAGAAGAGTTTCCTTTGTTTTTCATAATCTGCTAATTTGCCCTAGTATAGATAACTGAGTCAACCATTCTCATTTTCCTGAATTTCTTTAAAACATCCTATGGGTTGTTTTGAGACAGAAAAGAAAATTCAATATTGAAAAATAAACTATTCTTTCACCTACTTAAAGAGCAAAGGCCTAGAGTATAGTTAGAGGGAAATGAAAACTGTGAAATCATGCTTATTGTTTGAACAGCCATTCCAATTAAAAAGCACCCTGAGATTGGTACATGTCTGGCCATCACACACAGCAGACATCAAGAGTTCTGCTGGAAGCACATGTAGAATCATTTTGGCAAGGCCCCACTGCAGCCAAATGATCAATAGGCATCCCTCACCCTTTTCAGAATACAGCAGGAATTGAAGACACTAAAAAACAGGAATACTCCTCACCAAGATCACATTAACCCAAACCACAGCAGTGCCAATGCCAGCTCCTGGGAAGGTAGCCCTCCCAAGGGCACATCAAGCTATGGGCAATGTAGTAGGGACATTTTAAATTGCTTCAGCTACAATCCAGGCAAGTATTTCAGGAGCTGCCAGCACAGTCATTTTCTCTACTTTTCAGAGATCCTTTCTTTATATGGCTCAGTGGGTCATCAGGCACATTTCATACCCAGGTATAAACAAAAGGAGCTAATCTATAAAAGAAGGATAGACTTCACAAAAAGCCCAGCTTTACATCAAAGCTTAGTCCTCAGGTAAAGGACTAAATCAGAACCTTTCAAGTAAAACTAATATATGAACTCTTAGTTAATAGAAACTCAAAATTGAAAAAAAAATCTGGAAAAAATCAAAAGTTAAATACAAAGAGTACAGATCAGAAATAAGAAGAGGCTATAGGGCCACTCATAAATATAAGACATGATCTAGTAGCTTTTTCACATTAAGAAAGGATTAAACATTGCATTCTCCCAAAATGTGGAGAGAATAACATTTCCCTACTTCCATTTACTGTCCTGTTCTTTTTCCCTCCTCATTCCACATATTATCTGTAAGCTAGCAGACCCATAGATTACAAACTGCAATCATGTTCTGCCTTCATGGTGTTTAGTAGCTTCTACATTCACTTACTAAGGGCTTGAAATATACCAACACCACTGAACTTGAAAAATGTTTAAAACCTACAAGACCATGGTGGGAAGAGAGAGAAGTCTATATTTCTAATTGTTCCAGGACAGATGGGATCAGCACATATTTGCCAAATTCCCTATGATTTGTCTGCTCATCTCATTTTTTTTAAAGATTTTATTTATTTATTCATGAGAGACACACAGAGAGAGAGGCAGAGACACAGGCAAAGGGAGAAGCAGGCTCCATGCAGGGAGCCCAACATAGGACTTGATCCTGAGTCTCCAGGATCATGCCCTGGGCTGAAGGCAGCGCTAAAGCGCTGAGCCACCAGGCTGCCCTGTCTGCTTATCTTATATACCTACTTCACAATGCCCCATTAGGTTAGTGTAATATTTTGAAATATTGATCTACAGGGGTTTTTTCTACCTGCACTTTCCCCCTCTCTTTTCCCTTAATTCAAGTAAGCAACAAACTGTGCTCCTTGCTCAAATTAAATATGGAAGAAGGAGAAAAGTAGCCTCCAATCTTCCTATTGTTTTCAAAGCCTAAGATTTAGAGCTCTATAGAGGAGGTTAAAAGATTAGCATTTTCAAAAAATGACATTGTATTAGCCAGAAACATGAAGGGAAAGATATTTCCCCCAGAAAAAAAAAGAAGAGGGCAGATTTCTCCTGGATGGAAAGAAGATAGAGACAGAGACAGAGTTATGTGGGTCTGCAGAGCCCAGAAGAGTTTGCTCTGTTTGTCAGCAGAACCACTGGGATAAGCAACAAAGCCACGGAGAGAAAATAGCTTGTGCAGTAGAAAGGCAGACAGGACTACAGGCAGTCTTGCAAAAGATTTTGAAGGTTCAAGTGAACTTCTGGACTAACAAATCCTAAGAAAAGGATGATAAACATCTTATCAGCCAGCTGTGTGAGAAAACACAAGAATTATAGAGGTTCACCCCTCCTCCCATCCTCTGTGACTTGGCTGGCCCTATGGCAAACACTGGAGGACTTTCTCACTAACCTGAGGTAAAGTTCTACTTTCTTTCCTCCTGCATGAGACACTGTCTGTACCCATAAATACTCTAACTCTGCGATTGAGTCTTGAAGAAACCAAAGCCAAGAAGGGAAATATTTGGCATGCATCACTCTGCTGGTTGGCCTGTTGCATTCATCCCCTGGGACAATAACCATAAAAGAGCACATTATGCATTTGACTCCTTGGAAGAAAAAAATGGGAAATACAGAAAAAATAAAAGATATATATATCTCTCTGAATATAATCTCAGCCATGTTCTTTTCTAAATAAATATTTTATGCCCTTACAAATGAAATATGCTCCACATAAATGCTATTTCTGCCAGTTCTAGTACTCCCAGCCTCTAATTTCTAGACCCTCAACATCTGGAGTAAAGGGATATCTGTTCTAGGATCCCTAAGGATCAGATAAGTAGGAAACCTAATGTGACAAGTTCTCTACTGTGTTTGTGTATATGTGTGATACCCCCTATCCTCATTGGAGATTCTTCTCCCCATCACCACTGATTCCATACAGCAGAGAAACAGAGAGCTCGGCCATAGGGTAAAAGAAGACTTGTCCCTCTCGTGAATTTAGAAAAAATGAGAGCTAAGCAGCTGTCTTTGGCAAAATACCTCGTCAGATTGGTCAGGGCAGGTGGGATCCAACTAACATCCCTTCTTCTTGTGCAAAGCCATCAACATCCCCTAGTTTCACCTTGTCTCTGTGATGAAGTAGAATGGCAATAAACGAATGAGGAAAGTCCTCCCCTACTTGCTTACCACCCTACTAAGAAAGCAAGAGTTACTTAGAGTTCTAAAAGAATCTCTTTGGGTGCCAGGGGAGCAAATTCCTAATTGACTAGGATTTTTCTATTCTTTTTCACTTCATTGTTCAAAGCATGCCTATTTCTTCAAAGTATTATAGCAATCACTAAAAATTTCAGGAAACAATATCTGCTTCATAAAAAAAAAGTACTCATTTTCTCAAAATCTCATAACAAATTTATGCAACTATTTGTATGGTTAACATTAAATTAATCCATTATTAAGTTTAAAAGGGCGAGACATCAGAATATAATAAATGTTCCAGCTCAGATACTTGATTGTTATTAATTTCTCTGATAATAAAAGAAAAGTATTTTAAGTGATAGCCCTCAATTGCCAGATAATTTCAAACCAACATTTTAAGGTCAGAAAAAATCTGACTTGATGTTGAAACTTAAAGAGGAAAGAAAGAAAAAGGAAAATCTTCTTTACATATTCCCCAACCTCCTCTCTCCAAGATTCTACTTTAATTGCAAACACTGCTGTGAGAACTATCAATTGCAGACTTTCTTTCTCAACCAAAAATACTTTTAAGCTGAAGTAAAGTTAACTCAAGAGGGGGTTTGGGGAAGGTTAAAAACATTTACTCTAATATTAAGAATCATGTTGAGGACATACTTTCAAAAGAACTCCTACTCTAAACTCACTTATATCAAGCAACAACAAAAAAAAGTTTTACTTTGAAGTGCTACGGGCAAAATGCTTCCTCTCGTGTGATCTTCCTTGTATATATGCACACATATCCTGCCTTATACCAGCAAGGATATGAAACATTTAGCAAAAATTCATACAATACCACAAAATATAAGAAAACCAAACTTCAAAACACGAATAAATTAGGAGGGAAAAAGAAACACGCAAATAAGGAAGGGATGGGAGCCCCTGGGTGGCTCAGTCGGTTAAGCATCGTACCCTTGATTTCAGCTCAGGTCATGATCTCAGGGTTGTGAGATCAAGCACTACATCAGGCTTTGAGCTGGTCATGGAGCCTACTTAAGATTCTCTCTCTCTCTCTCTGCCCCTCCCCATTTGCCTCTCTCTCCCTCTTTAAAAAAGAAAGAAAGAAAAAGAAGAAAGAAAGAAAGAAGAAAGAAAGAAAGAAAGAAGAAAGAAAGAAAGAAAGAAAGAAAGAAAGAAAGAAAGAAAGAAAGAAAGAAAGAAAAAAGAACTCATGAATGAGATTAGCCAAAAACAAAAAGAAGGAGGGTAGGGAGAAAGGGAGGAAGGAAGGTAGAGAAGAAAGAAGGAAGGAAGAAGTTTGATATTATTAACTTGTCAGAAGTGAGTCAAAAATTGGGAATAGGGATCCCTGGGTGGCGCAGCGGTTTGGCGCCTGCCTTTGGCCCAGGGCGCGATCCTGGAGACCCGGGATAGAGTCCCACGTCGGGCTCCCGGTGCATGGAGCCTGCTTCTTCCTCTGCCTGTGTCTCTGCCTCTCTCTCTTTCTCTGTGTGACTATCATAAATAAAATTTTTTTTAAAAATTAGGAATAATATCAATCATACCAGGAAGGAAAGCATCAACAATAATGTGCTTCTCAGTGTCCATAATATAAAATCCACCAATTCCTTAAAAGAAGCACAACTCTTCCTGATACAAAGAACAAAGCAATATTTTTCATGTGGATCTGAAAGGAAGTAAGTAGCATGAGATAGTAAACTTCACCCTCCATAGCACCCTTATAGAAAGTGTGACAATGTGTCTCATAGGACTATTTCTTTTTACACTCTCAAAGTAGTCGAGTGATGTAATGTCAAAGTGCAAGGTGGCAAAAGCAGTTCTACAGTAGAGATCAGAAATGGGGTGAGGTTCCAGTTCTCTGCTTACCTGGTATGAACTAACAGTCAAATTTTTAAATGGACTGCAAATCCTCTGAGTACACCAGCATGTATGTTCTTTTAACCAAATTATCAGTAAGGACTGAACAATGATGAGCCCCACTTTCGTGTACTAGATTGTTATTATTCCAGGTTGCAAGGCTAAGTGCAGCTCTCTATGTTTTAACAGCTGGCCAAGCCAGAAGTAAGTTGTCATCTTCTTATGAAATTGAGGTGCCCAGAAAGAACTCAACTCAGACAATGACACTTCTGCACAGTGGTGGACAAATGAGTGGCTAAATGCCCCTTCTTAAGCAGTGCTGCTTAAAACCACCTTTGTTTCAACCAGCAGCACTGGAGTCTCTGATGGTATCATGACCTACTCATCCTAGAGCAATATTAAACTCTTAAAAATGCTTAATTCTCTTAGAAATATAAAGACACACACACACACACACACACACACACACACACACACACACACACACAAAGAACATTGCTCCCAACCTATAAAAATTAAGAATTTAACACCTTTCATATAAAAACTCTTAGTGGACATCAGGATTACAATATTCATGACTCACTATAGTGAATTTGCCAGATGAACTTAATTAATTAAGGATTACTCTACAAAGGAGTACTCTACAAAGCCTGCTCTGAATCCAAATGACAGGAATATTTTTATGTACTCCAACAGTACCTGTGCTTGCCCTATCACAGCATTTATTACCCTGTACTGTAATTTCCCACTTACTCCTTGCATCACTTAGGATGCAATTTACTTGAAGAAACAGAGAATCTAACAGTGATTCAAATAATTAAAAATTTATTTTTCTCATGTAATAATAAGTCTAGAGATAAGAGACTGCTAGCACTGGTTTAATTTCATGATGTCTCTAGGATTCTCCTGGTTTTTCCTTCCTGGTTACCAGGTATCTGATAAAGCTTCATATTTGCTTTTAAGACAGAAGAAGTTAGTAAAAGAGAAGAGAGGGAGTAGTGCCGTCTTCATTTACCTGGACAACAAAAGCGTTTCTAGGCTAAAAACAAAAAAATCCCTCCCGGAAAATTAATTTTAACTTATGTTTCACTGGCTAGAATTGAGTCACATGGCCAGTGCTAACTCCAGGGAAGGTGGGGAAAGTAGGCAATGGCATAGCCATGAAGTCTAAAGCCTAGACTCTAGGTAAAAACCTTAGACTCATAAATAAATAAATAAATAAATAAATAAATAAATAAATAAATAAATAAATAAACAAACCTTAAACTGATCGTGATACACATTTAGAACTGAGTACAGGGTAAGGAAGAAGTCTAAAATAAGTATAAGGAACAGAATTAAAAGACTAACCATGCTTATTTCCTGAGTTAGATGTAATCTTCTTGAGGATAGAGATTATATCTGTTTCATTGTTCTATTTTACAAAACCTGGCACAGTGCCTGGCACACAGGAAACATCTAGTGAGTGAGTGTTGAGTTAATGAAAGAAAGAAGGAAGAAATAAATGAAAAAAAATGAATGAAATATTAACTTCCCAGTTGTTCATCACCATAATTTGCACTTACATAAGAATACAGATACAAACACACATACACACATACTTTGAACACTCTTGCATTCAGAGTGTGTTGTATTCTATTTTCTATTTTATTCCCATTAGACACTCAGGAAATGCCATTCCTGATGATTATGACAAAGTCTGTTTCTCTTCTTGTAATTCAAAATTTTTAGCTAACCACCCTGATAATATCAGAGTTTGGTGTGCACATGTTCCTTCTTATAGAAGGAAATGTTTAAAACTTTCATCTCTATAAACAAATCAACAAATCTCTATAAAACACTTTTCTGTGGAAATTCACAGTACTAAAATAAAAATGTAGTGAAAATGTTAAAAATAAGTAGATTATTTTCATTGGTTCCATGAAACACAAAAGCTAGTCCATTGGACATGACACTATAGGAAACTTGTTCCTCTAAACCCAAAGAAGTACATACATATGATCAGTAAGTTTCATGTAACCCGTCCTTGCAAACTTAATACTCTGAATAAGGTGCTTGGGGAAAACTCCAAGCAGAAGAATCATCATTTCCCTCTGAAAAAAGAAAAAAAAAGTGTGACTATGAGACACATAATTTGTGGAAGCAATCAATGAAATGTAAGCTTTATATTGGATTTAAACAAGAACTTGCATAGAAGTTAAAGGAGTATTCTTTATGGATTTAATTAAAATGCTGCATATGAGACCTTTCTAATCTTACTGTGCTGCAACTGTATTAAGATGCTCACATCAAAATATTTACATTTAAATATTTTATAATGCCACCCTTTAAAATATTAATGATGCCACAAGTAATCCATGACATTTCTATAGCCTTTTCTGTATAAGTTCATAAGAAAACAGAAGAGTCTAACCATGTTATCCCTAGTCAGCTATTTGAAATTCAGCTTAGTAAATACCCCAGCTCACCCATATCTACAATTCCAATGAAAGCTCCTCAGAGAACTTAACTTCTCACTATTATAAATTGTTCTTATTCTGTTCTAGATAGTGGCACTGAGAGAAGAAAAAGAACTGTTCTTGTATCATTAAGTGCCACTGCTGAGTTTAAATACGTTATTTTCTAGAAAGACAGATTTATTGAAAGGTTTCATTTAAAATGTGAGAAATGTAATGGTAAAACATAACAAGTGAACAAGTCAGTGTTATTTCATGTGTTCAACAGTGAAGAGATCTTTACAGAAACCTAAGGGCTATTTGGAAACACATCGTTTTGCTAAATATTGCATTTGTACCTGGCAAAGCCTTCGTACTCTTAAGATTCATTTCTTAATATTTTCTCCTTGAAAGCAACATAGAACTGCCATGTCTCTGTAGTCATGGATATATCTTTTTTATTACAGTTGTCTTTTTGTTGTCACTGACCAAAAAAGGCAAATGAGGAAGACATGATTCAAACTTTCATCTCTATAAACAAATCAAGCACAACTTTGCTGTGATAATAAATATAGTGTAGATAATAAATGTTGGCAGCATCATCTTGAAATATGAAAGGTGATTACTCCATTTTTTGTTCCTTAGAGGAAGCTAATTATTAGGGCTAATCGTAAAGGAAGTTAATGATTAGAGGAACAGCAGCCAGGTGACAGGGACTCAACAAAACCTGCCAACTCCAGCATATATTTGCTAAGGGATTTCAGATGCATCTGGCTATTAATTTTTTCTACTGCAAAAGAGAGCACCATATCATTTGCACAATATTTTAAGAAGTTCAAAACACATTGTTCTGTCTTCACGTGTTGGTATTATAAAGGGTTAAAACAGTGATAGTCTTGGATTTGGGGTTGAGATAGGAAATAGCTGGGAAAGTATAAATAATCCCTTTTGGCAGAGGATTCTCCAATTTGCGAATAAAGACCATATAAAATACTAATGACCCTCTCAGAGGTATAAAACATAACTAAAATCTTTTCTGGACAATTAATACCAGTGATAGAGCAGTGAGTTAATATCTTTCCTATTTTTCTGGGTCAGTTCTCAAATGCTGTTTATAACTTCTTAGCCCTTATAATGCTTTTGTCTATAGCCTCAAGTTTTCTCTCTTACTCTTCTTGAAAAAAAAAATAAGTTTCTTAAAGATAACTTCTGTTTCTCTTCTTGTAATTCAAAATTTTTAGCTAACCACCCTGATAATATCAGAGTTTGGTGTGCACATGTTCCTTCTTATAGAAGGAAATGTCTACTAAACTGCTTTAAAATACATTTAATCCATATTTATTAGTAGTAGGAGTTTTGTGGGGGTTTTTGAAAACATTTATATCATCCAAAAAATTGGAAAGATAGCCTGAATTTTTAAATCATATAATAAAATTATAAGATAAGGTCAGATCCATCAATACAATAAAGCTCAAACATGATATTTTATCCCCATTCCAGCTTTATTTATTAAGCCTTCACAATAGAAGACATCCCAGAAAACATGCATGACTTTCTTCTCTATATCTCAGAAATTTGCATCTAAAGCCCAATGTCCCACAGCAATCACCCTCCAAGCATGAAAGCAGATTGCCTGAAATAACTGGACAGGTTAGCTGGATCAGTCTGAATGCTTCTAGACAGCTGAATGACATTTCACTTAGCTTTAGTACTGAGGGCCCAAATTTAATGAATAAAGAGCCTTCAAGACAACAGGCACATTTCATTCTTTTCTCCCTAGAGCAAAGTAATTTAATCCAAGAAGTATTAACAAAAATAGACCGTTATAAATGCTGAGGAGAACTTTAGTGAAGAAGAAGAGAACTTCCTATCTTCAGGCAGCTTACAATTGAGCTGTATGGAGAAAACATAGCTATTCATGACATTCCCAAAAAACAAATGTAAATGTGGTAGGCAGAATTTTAAGATGGCTCCATAATCTCCAGCTCTTCTTGTTACTCTTGTTATTACATTACATAGCATGGCAAAAGGGATTTTGCAGCTATAATTAAAGTTACTAATCAACTGACTTTAAAGTAGATTATCTAAGTGAACCTAATATAAGATATAATCAGATAAATCCTTTTTAGTAGCAGAAAAGAGTTTTCTCCAGGTAGTTCCAGAAGAGGAGGTCATAAAGAGTCAAAGAATAAAGAAGGATTTGACAGGCCATTCCTGGCTTTGAGATGGAGAAAGCCATGCAGTAAGGAATGCAAGCATCCAGTAGATGAGAGAAGCTTCCTGCTGATAGCCAACAAGGAAACAGGAAACTTAGTCCTACAACCCCAGGAAACTAAATTCTGCCAATAACTGCATGAGCTTGGAAATAGATTCCTCACCAAAGTCTCCAGTTAAAAGCTTAGACTATCTGACATCTTGATTTCAGATTTGTGAAGCCTTAATCAAAGAATGCAGATGAGCCCATCTGGACTCCTCATCTACAGAACTGTTAGATAATAAATGGGTATTCTTTTAAGCTGCTAAGTAATCTTTCGATGATTTGTTACACAGCAATAGAAAGTAAATATAATACTATACTGTCAAATGGGCAAATATGGGAAGTATATGAAAACTTAAACAAAGGAAAGATTAATGTGGCTGAAATGAACAATCTCCCCTCCTTGTTTTCTACAAGTATTATGCTTATTCCTACACCTAGGACGTTTTCACATTCTATACATCTTGCTACTTGTGGCTTTCACTTTGTTAACCATATATCCACAGAAGACCTACCTCTTCATTGAAGCCTTCTCTAACATCTCTAATCTATAATAATATCTCTTATCAATGAACTACCATTGAATTCATAATTATTTCTGAAGAATTTCCCACTGATCTCATTGTTTCATGCTTTGTCCTCTCTCAGTACCAAGCTCAATTCTTCTCCGTGTCCCCAAATAATCAAATAAATTGTTATTAAGTACTTAACTAAAAATATGCCCTGGCTACTCAGTAGAGAAAGTCTTGAATAAATTTCATGGATTTTTATATTCATCTTAAATCAAATTACAACTATTTCTTTTTTCTTTCATACTCATTGCTAAAAACTTAAGCTTACCTCCTTCTGAATCACAGTTAAAAATAGCTCTGCATGAGCAGCTTTATGTACTCAATGCTGACCACATATTCAATTACATTGAAGACACAGGATGATGGTAAAACACCCTCGCTGTAAAAACTTGCATACTCAGTTGATTCATATCAAGAGTTGAACTACATCAGGGTGCTATTTTTAGCATTGCTACAATTACTTCTTGAGAAATTATTTCAGGGGCCTCATCTACTTCTCAGAACATGACTAATGTATAAATATTAACTTTATATTCTGTTGATATGCTGCTGCTGGTTGGGCAACAACCAGTTTACTTATGGTCATCTGAAACCATTGTATCAGGCTAAAAATAAAAAAAAAACCTTTTTCCTCTCTCTCTGTTGCAGTTCTGTCCTCAATTGATTGTTTTCTCTCCTTTCAGTTCTTCCCAAGATAAATTTCTGAAGAAAAACAATTGTCTCCAAAAAGTGGTTGTTGCTAAAAAGCAGAGAATATTTCAAAAACAATTAATATTCTTCAAAAATTCTTCAGAAACACAGATAGCGGCACCTGGGTGGCTCTGTTGATTAAGCACCTGCCTTCAGCTCAGGTCCTGATCCCAGGGCCTTGGGATCAAGCCATCTAGAACTCCCTGTTCAGCGGGGAGTCTGTTTCTCCCTCTTCCTCGGCCTCTCCCCTCTGCTCATGCTCTCTCTCTCTTTCTCAAATATAAATAAATAAAATCTTTTTTTAAAAAAGAAATTTCAAGTTATACAACATCAATATGAACCCTCTCAAAAACGTGTGCCTTGAGGGGTACCTGGGTGGCTCAGTCTGTTAAGCATCTGCCTCACACTCAGGTCATGATCCCCGGGGGGTCCTGGGATTGACATCCCCCTCATTGGGATCCCTGCTCAGCAGGGAGTCTGCTTCTCCTTCTCCCTCTGCTCCTCCCCCTGCTTGTACCCTCTTTCTCTCAGATAAATAAATAAAATATTTTCTAAAAAGTGTGCCTCAAAAGACTCCTCTCCCAAAAAGCCTTTTTAAAGCACTTTTCCCTTTTGTTTTTTTTTTTTTCCCCACTCTCCACTCTCCCTTCTAGGAAGTTAATGTTACTCTAAAAGAGTTTGAAGTAATTGCTATATTTATAAAGACAAGTCACTAAGAACAATCAAAAAGAATGGTTATTTCAGTCAATTTTACAGAAGAAAGCCACAGATCACATTCAGAAGATTTAGGCTTTAGTTCAGTTCTTCCATTTACAGATAACACTATCTTTTTTTTTCCTTCCTGATCCCCAAATACTACTAGAAAACACAGGTAAACATATCTACCCAGAAGAGATCATGGGATGACAGAGAGAATCAAATTATGCCAAATATATTACATTTATTTTAAAAGCAGCATAGTGCTTTATGGTCAATGTACCTAATTATTGGTAAATAGAGATTATAAATTATATACTATATGCATAAGTAACAATGTCTCAAATTCTTATATTTCCCATAAAGTCCAAACCAAAACTGATTTCAATTCAGTAAACATTTATTGCCTGACTAAATGTAAAACATCTGCCTCAATATGATTAGTCTAATATAAAAACCTACTTCTCAATATAAAAATCTATTATAATTAATTATGTATTATTATGAATGCTAATTAGCATTCAACTACTAGGATAAGTGTTTCACATTCATTATGTCCTTTAAAACTCACAACCACAACTCTGTGAGGTACAAACCATTATTCCCTTTCTACAGATGAGGCAGCCAACGTTCAGAGAACAGGTTCAGAAAATACAAGAGAACTGTCAAAGGTACACAGGTAATAGGTAGAGAGACTGGGACTCACACATACTTTGTGGTCTCCAAAATCCTACAATTTAGTATTTCACATACATTAGAGTACAATAAAGGATAGTAAAGTAAATAACAAAATCAAGTGATGCAATACCTTGCATAAGTACAATGGATCAGAAAAGAGGCCTGGACTAAAAGGGGAAGGCTTTGTGGAAGCAATGATGTTGAGTTAGAATATGAGGTGTGACTTCTAGATTGGTGACTATTCCATACATAGCACTGAGGCAGACAATGCACAGAATGAATACCTAACAAATACTTACTGAATAAATAAAACAAAAGTGATTTCCCCAGGGCTGGTATAGGGCATTTAGTTTTGTAGTCTGCTTTCTAAGTTCATTATTTTTATCTATTCCTTAATTGATAAACTTTCTTCTTCCCTAATTTATCTTCCCTGCTTAATATTTAGTTTTCATCATCTAGACACACAGAAGAATAAGATACTCTTGAGTTCCTATTGATGCTGTCATCACTCTGAGCCATGTTCATATTGAGACAATCAGTCATATAAAAACTCTATAAACAAAGATTTAGTTCCTGATTTCCAAAAGACTCAGAATATGCAAAAGGATTTACTCTAAAGGGATATTTTCAAAACAAGGCTTTTGTAAATAATAAAGAGAAATTTCCATCTGGGGAAATGACCAATAATTAGCTTTTTAATGATGACTATTGTGGTCTTCCATCTGGCAAGCTATTTATTTTTGCCTTTTAAATTGAACTAAAAATCCATTGGGCAAGATTTTATTTCCCTATTTTGTATTTCTAGATTTCATTCAGTGTATTATTGCAGATATCATGCAAAATGACAGCTCTGTATTTTAATCTCTGCTAAATATTGAAACTGGACAATTAAAATGGGTAAAGCCATTTCTTTCTCCAGTTCTTCCAAAACTACTCTTCTGTATCAGCCTAGACTCTTCATTTTGTAAGTAATGGGAAACCCAATTCAAACTGACTTAAACAATAAAGAGGATTTATTGATTCATGTAACTGGAAGGTTCAGAGAAATGGAAGACTTCAGTGTTGGTTTGATTCAGCAGCTCAACAGTGCCATCAAGGACTTGGTTTCTTTTCCTCTTCCCTCTGCTTTTCTTTTAATCACCACCAGCTTGGGCAGCTGGTGGTGCCCAGCCACCAGGTGGCTCAGCGGTTTAGTGCTGCCTTCAGCCCAGGGCCTGATCCTGGAGACCCAGGATGGAGTCCCACATCAGGCATCCCTGCATGGAGCCTGCTTCTCCCACTGCCTGTATCTCTGTTTCTCTCTCTGTCTCTCTTTCTGAGTCTCTCATGAATAAATAAATAAAATCTTGAGAAAAAAAATCACCACCAGCCAAAGGCTTTCTTCTCTAGTGTGACAAAAAAAAAAAAAAAAAATCCTTCATCATTTTCACATACTCAAATCACACTGTCCAGAAGGAAAGAAAGTACTGATCAGCTCCCAGCAAACTTCTCTTCACATTTCCTAGCCCAAGTTAGGTCACAGTCCTTTCATAAGCCATTGGAGAAAGCACTGACTGATTTGTTTAGACTGTTTTCTGAACCTAGGGGCAAAGAGGATGTGATTAACCTGTTAGGATTAAAAGAATTAGGATCCACCCCTCGTATTGTGGGTGTTATCCCACCCCTAACCACAAGACTACTACAAAATGGGAAAAGAAAAATGGGATAGCAAGAACACAATTGTAATATCCACTAACCAATCCTGCAATATCCACTAACCAATCCAATCTTTCCTTAATCCACAAAATATCCCAGGACTTTTTTTCTAGCAATCACTCCCCTGATTCCTCACTCATACTGTGTACAAAAAGCAGAGAAGTCAGTCTTCAAACTGTGTGCAATAAGCAGACAGAGAAGTCAGTCTTCAAACTGTGAATCAAAGTTAAAGAAAGAAAGGTACTACAAGTGCTTAATACACTGATTTATCAAAACACAGATTCCTGGGCTCATCCTCTGGCATGCTATAACAAGGTATTCCAAAAAGGGATACACATGTACTGAGAGAGTTCAAACAAGCAGCTCTACATTTTTTACCACAACAGCTTTTCAGGACCCTGTGGGCACACTTTGCTCAATGGCAGGTACCTGGGCACCAGCATATAATTTCACCTTCTTCATAAACTGCTGGTAATGTTCCTCCATGTCGTGCCAACCTGCCCAGCAATGTGCTTAGTGGAGGACTGTGACTCTAATGATTTAAATATTAATTAGTATAGCTAAATGATTTGGCTCAATCCCTCAAGGGAATTTTTTCCAAAGAAGAAAAATTAATAATAATAATACATATATAAAATGGATTTTGCCACCCAAGGAAAAAAAAATGCATTAAAAGCCTTCACTGAAAACAAAAGACCTGTAAAGGAAGAGAACAAAGCAAATGTCTACATAAGAGCAGAATATGGTTTAGTTTGAGCAATACATTTTGAAAAGAAAAAAATCATCAAAATAAGCAGTCATCTGTTCACAAACCATGACGGACATTCCACTAAATTTCCTTTTATCTTTGTTTATGTGACAACTCTTATTATCATGTTCAAATGGACTTCTGTATTCTGAACCCTAAATTAGAAATGATACATATAGCAAAGTTTTGTAAAATTCATCAGTAGGAAATGAAAACTTTTTAAATCTCATTTAAACATGGTTTGTATGTCTAATAAACAAAATACATTCTCTAATTTAAACTCAAAGAAACTTTAATTAATTTAAACGCCACCTTGATTACCTCTAGTATTGATCCAGTGGAAGAATTTACTAACATGCCGAAATAGTTGAATGCCAGTGTCTTTGCTTTTTCCTTATTTAGCACACAATAAAAATCATAGAATAATGTAAGAATCCTGGTTCTATGTTCCAAGTTACAAAATTCCCCACATAGTCATTATTACTGGATAGAATTATGGAGTCTTGGTCCCTTTCATTTGTAACTTTTACTAATAAAAAACATACTGGCTTTTTTTTTTAAAGATTTTATTTATTTATTCATGAGAGATACAGAGAGAGGGGCAGAGACATAAGCAGAGAAAGAAGCAGGCTCCCTGTGGGGAGCCTGATGCAGGACTCAATCCCAGGACCCCGGGATCACAACCTGAGCCACAGGCAGATAGACACTCAACCACTGAGCCACCAGGTGCCCCAACATGGTGGCTTTTAAGAAAAAACTATTCTAGCTCTCAAGATATTTTTCCCTGTGTCTTCCCTAATACAGTACAAAGAAAAGAGGCCACAACTTGGAAGTTTTAGTATTTTCTCTATAGGCAAACCTTTCTTCTCTTTTCTTGTTAAAAACAAACAAAACCCTATAAATACTTTCCAAGAATGAATTTTTCTTAATAGTACAAAGAAAGATGATAGATTTAGTAAATTTGTCTTCTATTTATGATAGGCAACTGATAAATGAAGACACTGAGGTGATTATAGCTCTTTCTATTGCTATTTCTATTACTATTAGCACCTTGGTAAATATCCTTCTTGAGAGAATGAAAAAATAAAATGTTTTCATTTAAGAAATGATGCTTTCCAATTACTATAAGTAATGGCTGATATTTCAAGTAACCTGGCTATTAACTTGAACCAGAGCCTAGAGGTCTAAGCCAACTTCAAAGTATACTGGCCAGAGTACCAGAGTATAGACCCAAGGTTTATCAAGGGACTAGGTCCAGGCAAATTAGGTTAGGCATCAGAACATGAGGAAAAGACACAAAGGCAGAGTCCAAGTGTGAGCTGGAAATGCTAGATTGGAATAGAAGGTATAGATGGAATTGGACCCTAAGTGTGCATACCTGTATGCCCTTTTAATAGCACCTGTATCCTCTAGAAGCAGGTAGGAAGGGCCAATTAAGGGTGCCAAAGTGCCCCAAACATACATGAGAAGCCCACAGAAGTCTCTGCTTAGATCAATTTGAGAGATTTTTTTTCTTCGTTTCATGTTTTTATTTAAATTTTAGTTAGTTAACAGAGAGTGTAATTTCAGTTTCAGGAGTAGAATTTAGTGATTCCTCACTTACATATAACAACTGATGCTCATCCCAACAAGTGCCCACCTTAATACCCATCACCTATTGAGCCCATCCCCTCACCAATCTCCCCTCCAGCAACCCTCAGTTTGTTCTCTACAATTAAGAGTAATTTATGGTTTGCCTCTCACTCTTTTTTTTCTATGTTCATCTGTTTTGTTTCTTAAATTCCACATGAGTAAAATCATGTGGTATTTCTCTTTCTCCAACTGACATATCACTTAGCATAATACTTTGTAGGTCTATTTACATCATTGCAATAGGCAAGATTTCATTCTTTTTGATGGCTAAGTAATATCCCATTATATATATACTATCTCTTCTTTATCCATTCATCAGTTGATGGGCATTTGGGCTCTTTCCATAATTTGGCTACTGTTGATAATACTGCTCTAAACATCAGGGTGCATGTGTCCCTTCAAATCTATATTTTTGGATCCTTTAGGCAAATACCTAGTAGTGTGATTGCTGGGTGGTAAGGTAGTTCCAACTTTAACTTTTTGAAGAACTTCCATACTGTTTTACAGAGTGACTGCACCAGTCCACATTCCTACAAACAGTAAAGGAAAGCTCTCCTTTCTCTGCATCTTTGCTAACATCTGTTGTTTCCTGTGTAGTTAATTTTAGCTATTCTGACAAGGAGAGATTGTTGTTTTAATTATCTGCATCCAAGCCTGAGGCAACTTTATTATCACAAAAATAAGAGTTATACTTTACTATAAAGAACCTATACTTAGATTCTTCTAAGTATACTTCTATACTTTTCTCTAAAGAATAAGGTTTGATTGTCAAACATATGCAAAATATTTTTTTTCTAAAGTCCAAATGGGAAAAAAGTGAACTTCCTCAGAAGCTTCCCTGTGAGATCATAAAAAGTTTTCTTTCCCAGGGAATGAAAGCAGCCAATCCAAATTTTGTTTTATTTTGTTTTTATGTGACCCACATGAAAGTAACTCTTTCTGAAGGAACAGGGTTCCACTATTTCTAAGCCCTCTATTTCAACTTTCCTTTTATTCCTAAGATTCCTATAGACAGGACAGCCCAAGGCCATCAAGTGGGCCAGGTGAACATCTCATCGCACACCTTATTGGGTTCTAAGAATACTGTCAGTGAAAGAGGAGTTTGGAGACACATAGGCTAAGAGTTTCAAAAACCTTTCTGTGGGAAAGGAAGGACTAGACTAAAAACTTCCACACTTGTCCTCACTCCTCTTCTGACTTTTCTAAGCAAATGGTTAAAAGTAACTCTACTTATCCAAAATACATAACCACCTACAGATGAATAACAAAGACAGTGTCTCCTAACAAAGAGGCAAATCCTGCTATTAGGATTCAAAGATCCTCCATGAATTAGGCTAACCGAATTCCCATATCTGAAAGCCACCCAGACGGCTATGGTTCATTTTTCATAGTTTTCTAACAGATTCAGAAAAAAAAAAAAAACTGTCTGCCCTTTCAAATGTATCCATCTCTTTCCCTGTAGCCCTAAAGTAGATGACTAACAAAATAGTTGATCGTCATTTCTTTAAAAAAATAAAAGATAATATAGTACTTATTAAATCAAATAGCTTTTTTCAAAGTTTCAAATACCTAAAAAAAATCTTGGCAACTCCAATGATTACATTCTCTTTGAAATACAATCCAGCTTTTGAAATGCAACAAAAATCTGAAAATGCATATTTCATCAGAAAGAAATTTTCATTAAAAGTGCAGATGGACTACATCTTACAGAACATTTGCATTTCTGGAAAAATGTCTAGGAAATATAGACATCTGATATACTAATGACTTTACTCATAAAATTCAAAGCCATAGAATATTGAATAGCTCTTACAGATAAAAGGGAAGAAATAACACAATTCCCTGCCTTTTCAAATAAGATATTATCCCACTTTAGAGATGAGCAACTGAGTACTAAAAAAATTAAGTGACTCACTCAAGGTCACAGAATAAGTAGAGGGCATAACAATAGAGCATGCCTCCTAATGAAGTGCTTCTTCTGAAGTATTTATCATTGGTTGTAGCTAAGTGAAAATAAAATTTTATGACTGGCCAAATATTTTTAAGCACTTATTTTAGAAAATTATTTTTTCTAATTAGCTAATATTTATTATACTCTAGAAAATTATAATATACATGTGATTTCAATAATTAAAGAATAACCAATGAATTAAAAAGTCATTCTACTTATATCACATCATCCTTTTGTTACTTTTCTGCAGGATGGAATACATTATCAATGGATAGAAAATAAAACCAAAATGAGTTGAATCCTAAAATTTCATTTTAAAAGTGAGTTTAAAAAAAAATAACCAGGAAGTTGTTATGCTTACTCAAGAAATAAACATAATGTAAATTAGCAAGAATTAACAATAATGTTTTTATTGTCAATGTATATACATATGTATACATAAATACATATATATGTACTCACCTGGGGTAAATGAATATCATAAGATAACCTGGGAAAACTACCTACTCTTGGTATTCGGATACCTGCAGATATATGCATTCCAGATGTCAAAAACTAATACAAAATTTCACTCCATGAACAAAGACTTATAGCAGTTGATGATTTCCTATATTTTTAATTTGTTTCTGAATTCTATTCAGATAAATATGTAATACAGTTAATTCTCAGGTATCTAAAACCTCAGAAAAGTACTCACTCTAAGAAGCTACATTTATAGCTTTAAATAACAAAGTATTTTTTATTTTTATTATATAAAATAGAAATCTTTATACAGCTATTGCTTGCCATCTTAACCCAAGTAGATTAAATAATTTTCTCTTACAGATCCAAGACAGCCCTACCACAGACCTTATCATGTGTGGGCCACAACCAGAGAAGTATAATCTGCAACTTCTCTGTCTTATATCCTATTTGAAAAGGATGAAAATCTTCCCAAGAACCCTTCATAGAAAGTTCTGTCTCTTGTGTCACTGTCCTTAATTACAATTCCTGCCTAGAACTAAGTTGTCAAGGAAAGACAACCATGACGAGATGAGCACATGAGCACAATCAAGATTTATCTACCTGGGAAGATTCGGTTTAGTAATGGTGAAAACATTAATGTTTGACTAAAGCAAGAGAGGACTGATTATTGGATTCTACCAATACTCTTTTTACCAATTCAAATGGGCTGCTTCTCCTCTGATATCGACATAAAAGTAGAAACAGAGGCTATTGAATTTGTGGATAAATCTTTATTTTCCCTTGAGTAAAATGGGAGTCTTACTGCATCGATTTCATGACAATCTTTTGAAGTCTTGTAAAATTCTCTGGCCTAAATCCTTGCTTCAAACCAAATCACAAGATAGCTAAACATTCATTCTTTCAAAAATATTAAGGACCTTCTACATGCCAAGCATTCCACTAGGCACTGGAGACCAAGAATAGGCAAGAACAAATTATTCTCACTAAACGAGAGTTTACAGTCTAATAGATCATAGTGGAATCAGAGTGTTATTGTATTTACTGGTCCCCCAAGGCTAAGATTTAGAAACCCGAAGTGGTGTAAGTTTCCTTGAATAAACATATTCAATTAACATGTGAAATTATTAGTCTTGCTTTTTTTCATCCAAAAACAGTACTTAAATCTTGTTTCTCATTTTTGCTTTCATGTACCCATAATTTTAGCATAATTCTGTTGTTGTCTTTTGTTGCTGCTTTACTTTCTCAGATAGAGAATATGAAATATTTAGTTTGATCAATGAATGAAAGTTCTACACTAAAACTGACTTCCTTGGTGGCTACTTTATTCTACCACTCCATGCTTAGTCAAAAGTCTGTTTGGTAAGATTTCTTCAGGTGATAATACTCTAGTTTTTTGTCCTGCTGTCCCAGCAAATTGTCAGTGTTTATTTCCTTAAGTAATAACAAATATACCTTCTTTTTTTAAAGACTTGTTTATTTGTTTTTTTTGCTTGCTTGCTTGTTTGTTTTAGAGACAGCATGCATGTGCAAGCAGGGGGAAGGGCAGAGAGAAGAGAATCTCAAGCAGACTCCCACTGAGCATGGGGCCTGATGTAGGGCTCAATCTCTCAACCCTGAGATCATGACCTGGGCCAAAATCAAGAGTCCAATGCTTAACCAAATGAGCCACCCAGAGACTCCTACCTTCTTTTAAATTTTTAAAAATGAAATCATTTGCATGAGCTCTTAGTATCCTATTCATATATGCAGTTCCCTCAACCTTTCCTTTCATTTCTTCATCTCAATCTGCCCATTCCAAAAATCTATTAGGTATCCCCTGAAGCAATCATCAAGTAAAGCCATCTTGAGATTACACAAATGTATTCCTTTCCTCAATGAAAAATCCAGAGAATTCAGTCTTCTCTCCTTGTCTGAAGAAGATGCATTTGAAAAATCCTTATATTTTTAATTCCTAAAATTTGCATCAAATATTTCCTGACAATAATAGAAAATGATCATTGCACAAAATTTGATGATTCAAAGTCTTTATGCCTAAAATAGACCAGTATAGGGGATCCTTGGGTGACTCAGCGGTTTAGCGCCTGCCTTCAGCCCAGGGTGTGATCCTGGAGTCCAGGGATTGAGTCCCGCATCAGGCTCCCACATGGAGCCTGCTTCTCCCTCTGCCTGTGTCTCTGCCTCTCTCTCTGTGTCTCTCATGAATAAGTAAATACAATCTTTAAAAAATTAAATAAATAAATAAATAAATAGACCAGTATAAAAAGACATAAATTCAAAATTATATATAAAATGATATACAAAGTGTGATTTACACTATTTGTTATTATAATATTGCTATTCATATTAGAAGTAACCCACAAAATAAGACACATAGAACTAATGTTTGCTTATTTATAATTCCACTGGTCTCCTTCTAGATTCTGAGTCTCTGAAGCTCAGACACCGTGCTTAATCACTCTTCTTTGCCCCAACACTATGCAGCAAAATGTCTTTCATGTAACATCCAAAAATATCCAGCCTATTAAGATGTTCTTTTCCCTCACTTCCTAGTAAAAATTAAGTCACCAAAAGCAATAGCAATTGTTAGAAAAGACTGGAAGTGAAGAGAGCCAGCTAGTCTTGGAAGGAAGAGATAGCTTTGACCATTTCTGGGAATGGTAGAAACATATGTACTAAAACTGATACACTTACCTTCCAGGATCTTACTGTCTACTCAGGAAGGCTAACTATATACAAATTATTACACACAAAAAAAACCCAGTAGGAATCAAAATACATGGCACAAGATTGCTAGAGATAAACATTAAGCAAGCTCAGAAAACAAACAAAAAAACTCTGTGCAAAGTCTTTATGGAAGAGGAGGATCTATATGTAAATCATAAAGGCAAATGAAGATTTCAAAAAGACAAAGGGCAACGGAAGAACCTAAGAGAATATGAATAAGAATATGAAGAAAGGAAATTAACATCCTTCACAAAAATTAACTCAAAATGGATCATAAGCCTAGATGTAAAACACAAAACTATTCCTAGACAATATCTAAGACATTGGAGGTAAAAATGCACAATGTGAAAAAGACAGTCTTCAGTAAATAGTGTTCAGAAAACTGGACAACTACACACAAAAAAATTAAATTTGATCACTTATACCATATACAAAAATAAATCTGAAATGGATAAAGACCTAAATGTAAGGCCTAAAACTATAAAACTAAAAAAACATACAGTTGGGTAGCCCAGGTGGCTCAGCAGCTTAGCGCTGCCTTCTGCCCAGGGCCTGATCCTGGAGACCCAGGATCGAGTCCCACATCAGGCTCCCTGCATGGAGCTTGCTTCTCCCTCTGCCTGTGTCTCTGCCTCTCTCTCTTTCTCTCTCTCTCTCTCTTTCTCTCTCTCATGAATAAATAAATAAAATCTTTAAAAATATATAGATATACAGTAAACTCTTAGACATCAGCCATAGTGATATGGGGGGGAGGTCTATCTCTTCAGGCAAGGCAACAAAAGCAAAAATAAATAATTGGGATTCATAGAACAAAAGAGCTTTTGCATAGTGAATGTAACCATCATCAAAATGAAAAGGCAACCTAGTGAATGAGAGAAGATAACTGCAAATGATATATCCAATAAGGAGTTAATATCCAAAATATGCAAATAATTCATACAACTCAATAACAAAATAACAAAAAAATTCAAAAATGGGCAGAGGATATGAAGAGACATTTTTCCAAAGAAGATATACAGATGGCCAACAGACACACTAAAGTATGCTCAACATCATTCGTCATCAGAGAAATGCAAATTAAAACCAAGACATTTTAACAGCATTTGTTCTCACAATGAGGTCTTACCTTATACCTGTCATGATGATTAAAATCAAAAAGACAAGAAATAGCAAGTGTGGATGAAGACGTAGGAAAAAGGAATCCTTGTACTCTGTTGGTAGGAACATAAAGTGGTACAACCACTGTGGAAAACAGTATGAAGGGTCCTCAGAAAATTAAAAATAGAACAACCATATAATCCAATAACACTTCTGGGAATTTATCTGAAGAAATTGAAAACACTAATTTGAAAATATATATGCACCCTATGTTTATTGCAGCATTTTTTACAATAGCCAAGATATTAAAGCACCCAAATGTACATTGACAAATGAATGGATAAAGAAGATGTGTGGGGAGAGGGGAGGTATACACATGTATTTACATATAATAATGGATTATTACTCAGCCATAAAAAAGGATGAGGTCTTCCCATTTGTGATAACATGGGTAGACCTAGTGGATATTATAAGTAAATATAGAGAAAGACAAATACTATATGATTTCACCTACATGTGGAATTTAAAAAATAAAACAAATTAATAAACAAAAAGCAAAGACAGACTTACAAATATAGAGGACCAACTGATGGCTGCCAGAGGAGAGGGGTTGGGGGAATGGGCAAAATCGGTGAAAGGGTGTGGGAGATATAGATTTCCAGTAATGGAATGAATAAGTCACAGGGATAGAAATTACAGCAGAGGGAATATAGTCAATGGTATTGTATAAGTGTCATATTTCAGATGGTAGCTACATTTGTGGTGAGCATAGTATGACATATATACTTATTGAAACACTATATTATACACCTGAAACTAATGTAACATTTAATGTTAACTATACTTAAATTTTAAAAGTAGAAATACTATATAGTCCAGCAATTCCCCTATTGGGTATTTATCTGAAGAATTTAAAAACACTATTTTGAAAAGATATTTTATGTTTAGTGCAAAATTACTTATAATAGTCAAGATATGGAAACAATCTAAGTGTTCATCAAAAGAATGAATGGATAAAGAAAACTGCTATAAATTATAAAGGAAATTTTCAACTTTTAATGTTTGTGGACCCTGTTCCTAGGCTCCCAGGGAAGCTATACTTCAACATTTACCAAGTTCAAAATGACTTGGCAAAACCTTAAAGCATGGGCTTTATGCCGCAAGCACACATTGTACACCTGCTTTGTTAAAGAAAATAACCAAAAAAGGAATATTCTGAACACAAAAGAAAAGAAAAAGTAAGAAACTCCCATGGTTCCCATACGATTAAACTCATACAGCCTTACCTATGCTAGAAATTTAAGATAAGGTCTGCAACTTTCTGAAATGTTCTTTGTCCAAAAATTTGTAACTTTTTATGTAAAAAATGTATATAATCCTACACCAAATGTTCCCTTCCTGGAGCACTCTCTTCTTTGTGAAGACTATGTATCCTCAGCAGCTGTCTTAACTTGAGCTTCAGCAAAACTCTTTTTTTCTTTTAGAAATTCTAAAAAGTTCATTCATTTTGCATCCACATATATGCAGAATACTACTCAATCATACAAAAATAATTAAATCTTGCCATTTGTGACAATACGGATGGATTGATGGTGTTATGCTAACTAAGGCAGTCAGAGAAAGACAAATACCATATGATTTCACTTTTATGTAAAATCGAAAAACAAAACAAATGAAAAAACAAAACAGAAATAGACTCATAAACACAGACGACGAATTGGTGGTTGCTAGAGGGGACGGGTTAGAGGGATGGGCAAAATGGGTGAAGGCAATTAAGAAGAACAAATTTCCATTGATAAAATAGATGTCATGTTAATGTAAAGTACAACATAGGGAATACAGTCAATAATATTGTAATAATTATGTGGCAGATGGTAACTAGACTTATGGTGATCATTTCATAGTGCACATAAATGTTGATTCACTATATAATATTGTATGTCAACTATACTTCAATTTAAAAAGAAAAGAAGAAACATCTACTTCTAGCAGCTACTTCAAATAGTCTTTCAATCATAAAACAACTAGGTTCTTTTTAATATTCCTTAATGCATTTCTACATTCCTAGGAAGTAAGTGAAATCATTAAGGACAGATTTTCTTGTTCTCTCTCTCCCATACGCACACCTACCACAGCACATACATATATACACAATTCAAGCTGAGAACAGTAAGCTTTAAGGAAAATGGAGAGTAAGGATTTTCTAGAAGTCAATAGTTGACATTGCCCCAGCAATTAAGAGAACAATTCAGTGGAAAATGAACCCGAAACCTCAAGACTTAAACACGGGCCCCTCTAAGGTGGTTAAAATGTAGTTGTGTGCCATCCCCCAACTCACTGTAGACGCAATATAAAATATTAGCCTGAGTAAAATTTGATCACTACTGCAAGCCCTCAGGATTTCCATGGATGAAATCAACAAATATGAACTCACAATCAACAACTATACAAGGAATTAAGCAATCCAGAGGGAAAGAAGAAATTATAAACATTATATTTGGACCTGCAGAGAAATCATACAGGGATTATAAAATGCCAAATATAAATAATCGTATAAAATGAAGAAACAAAAGACAAAATCATGAAAGTGAACAATCAATACAAGATTGTATAAATAATCAGGTAATTTACAAAAGTATTCTAATAGAACTGTTAGAAATAAAAAATATAGAAGAAACTAAAAACTAAACAATTAGGTTAAAGAGTAAATTAGATCCAGCAGAAAAGAGATTAAGGGGAAATAAGTATAATTATCTCAAATAATGCAAAAAAAAACATTTAATAAAATTCAATATCTATTCATCACTTAAAAGACAACTCTTGAAAAACTGGAAGAAGAAACATTCTTAACCTGATAAAGAGAAGTCACAAAACTCTGAAGCATTCCCTTTAAAATCATTTTTTTAAAGAAAAGAATGCTTTTATTACTGCTGCTGTTAGATGGCTGAGAAAAAATATAATGAATATTATAGTCACCTGAGGATAGGGAAGGCTTTCTTTAGAAGGATGGTAAAGGTATTCACCATAATAGAAAACTAAATATAAGTACAATATAATTTAAAATTTTTATTCACCATAAACATCAAAGGGAAAAGCAAGTGGAAGAAGATATTTTAACATATATAACTGACAAAGAATTACCATATACTATAAAGGACCTTTACAAATCAATAGGAAAAGACAGAAAGTCCAATAGAAAATGGGCAAAGGATAGGAACAAACATTTTACAAAAGAGGAGACACAAACGGGTATAAACAAGGAGAAAGATGCTCAGCTTTAATCAGAAAAAAAATGTAAAGAAATTAATGAGATCAAATTTTAAATCCACTAAATTAGCAAAAACTAAGAACGGCAAAGGTGGTTGGAAAAGTTGTAAATCAACAGAAATTTGTATTTCTGTGCTTTAAAAGAAAATTGTAAGGAAAATTTGACACAATGGGTGATTTTATTTTTTCTCTAATAAAGATTTACATTTATTTGCTACACATTGTTGAAAAAACTAGAATTCCAAGATCACTTTAATCCAATTCCAGAGAATGGAATGATTCAAATCTAAGCCATAGTTCCAGCAAGGAGCAGTCTATTTCCCATCCTCTCTTACTTTCAGGGTGAAACTTACTTTTCAAAGTTTGGCTAGCTCTAAACATTAATTTTTGCCTTCCTATCTCTGGGAAACTCTCAAAACTGCTGCTTCTCATCTACTTCTTCCTGAATAAGCAGAGTCCCTTAGCATAAAAGTGGCTCCAAACTCCTTGTTTCTTTGGGTTTCTTTTTTTCCCTATATTTTAGCCCCATAATTCTTCACAATTCTTACCAGCTTTGTGATGCCTTGTTTGTTTTTTATTGAGGTATAACTGACATACAACATTACATTCATTTCAGGTATACAACATGAGTCAATATTTCTATATATCGCAAAATGATCACAGTAAGTCTAGTTAACATCTGTCATGTGTAATTTCATTTTTTTTTCTTGTGATGAGAACATTTTAAGATCTACTCTCTTAGCAACTTTCAAATATACAATACAGTATTTTTTGAGGATTTCTTTTTTATTGAGGTATAACTGGAATATAACATATTAATTTCAGGTGTATAACATAATAATTCGTTATTTGTATACACTGCAAAATGATCACCACAATAAGTCTAATAACATCCATCACTACAAAATTTAAATTTTTTTTTGTGGGATGAGACCTTTTAAGATTTACTTTCTTAGTAACTTTCAAATATGCACTACAATATTATTGACTATTGTCACAATGCTATACATTACATCCCTATGACTTATTTATTTTCAAACTACGAGTTTGTACGTCTTGATCCCCTTGACCCATTTCACCCACCACTCCAATTCCTCGCTCTTTTGGCAACCACCATTCTATTCTCTGAATCTATGAAGTTTTTTCATTGTTTTGTTTTTTAGATTTCACAGGTAAGTGAAATCATACAGTATTTGTCTTTCTCTGTCTAACATATTTCATTTAGCATAATACCATCAAGATTCATCCATATTGTCACAAATGGCAAGGCTGCATTCTTTCTTGTGGCTGATTGGTAGTATTTCATTGTATATATCATTTTTTCCTTATCAACACAACCTCACACACCTAGGTTGTTTCCCTATCATGACTACTGTAAATAATGCTTTAATGAACATAGGGGTGCATAATTTTTTCAAATTAGTGTTTCCATTTCTTGAGATAAATACCCAGAAGTGAAATTGCTGGCCTATATGATAGTTCTAGTTTTAATTTTCTGAGGACCCTTCATAATGTTTTTCACAGTGATTGTACCACTTTACTTTTCCACCAATAGTGCTACAAGTGCTACAAGGATTTCTCTCTTTCCACATCCTTGCCAAGACTTATCTCTTGTCTTTTTATGATAACCATTCTAACAAGTGTGAGATGATATCTCATTTTGGTTTTAATTTGCATTTCCCTGATGACTAGCAATGTTGAACATCTTTTCATGTATCTGTTGGCCATCCATATATCTTCTTTGGAAAAAGATCTATTCAGATGCTCAGATCTGTGTTTTTCACTGATTTTTTTTCTTTTGTTTTCTTTTTTTCCTTTTTTTTTTTTTTCTTGCTATTGAGTTGTAGGAGTTCTTTATATTTTTTGGATATTAACATCCTATTAGGTATATGATTAGCCACGTTTTTTATTTCCATTCAGTAGATTGCCTTTTAATTTTATTAATGGTTTCTTTTGCTGCCAGAAGCTGTTTAATTTGATGTAGATCCACTTGTTACATTTGCTTTAGTTGCTTTGCTTTTGGAGTTATATCCAAGAGATCATCACCAAAACTAACGTCAAGGAGCTTACTGCCTGTTTTCTTCTAGGAGTTTTGTGGTTTAAGATCTTATATTCAAATCTTTAATTCATTTTTAGTTAATTTTTGTGCGTTGTGTAAGATAATGGTCTAGTTTCATTCTTTTGTATATGTCTGTCCAGTTTCCCAACACCATTTGTTGAAGAGAAAACAGAGTATTGTGATATCTTTAAATACTGTAACTGGAGAGTGGGGGCAGCTTCTGTAATATTTCTCAATGAGTTCACCCTTAATGGAACTAAAGTTAAAAGAAAAATTTTAAATTTCATTTCCCTGGTCTTTGTCCTCTCTTTCCTACACATGGCAATTGTCCCTAAAGTCTCTTTCCTGTCCCTCTGTAAACTTCCTAGCAAAACATTTTCAATTTTCTCTGGACAGGTTAGTTTTCCCTCCCTTCATGTTATTCTCTCCTACTCACAGCTTTCTGCTTTTTTGAATGAGCTAGCCTCTCTATTTTTTTCAGTTTTCCCCCTCAACCATTCATCATAAAAAACAAGGACTGGAAACAGTCTCTGCTAGTGATTATGGGTAATTTTTATTTATTTTTATCAGTGTTTTCTAAAAGTTTTACAACAAACAGGATTTTTTTTTAACTTACCATGTTTAACATCACAGTGTTTCTTAACAGATTGCACACTGTGTTTTGTTACTTCATACCTATGCATAATTTGATATTTGCCTCTGCTACAATCAAATCAGCATGATCTATTTGCACAGGTGATTTCCCTGTTTCCTCAGGACTTTAAAACTCTGCAGCTGCTTTCATGTAGAAAATGAATTCCCATGCAGGTGTCCTTCCTTAAATGACAGATTCACAATTCCGTTTCCAGGCTTCCCTTTTAGCTTTCACTTTTACTTATTTGGCACCCATATGTGGGAAATGAGGGGTTTTTTTCTTCTTTCCTCTTTTTCAGTAGTGCAATGGGGATAATATTTTTTAAAATATTTTCAGATGCACTTTCACATCCTGTAAATCATACTGTCCTATGATTTTCTGCTGAAGAAAAGGCTGACTTCAGCTAGCACAATAAAGTCACTGCTCAGTATTGACTGCCAAATTAGATTTTTAAGAAATCACTAACAAGAGAATGGTCTTGAAAGCTAGCCTTAGTTGAAACAGGAATATTATATAAATTCTTTAAGCTCCAATTAACATATCAAGAGCCAGATCTCTGTCTGTAAGTATAGGTAACTCAGGTGTGAGTCATGGGAAAGGGAAGATCATGGTTTAGACTCAGGTGAACCACAGTATGCCAAATCTGTAAGGGTGACCAGGCTCTGCCTGATGTAAACAAACAAAATGCAACTCTGTCTGCCACATATCAGTATACTGATAAGTGTAAGAGGCCAAGAACTATATCATGACATGTATACTGAAGTAGGAACCAAAAAGCCACAAAGGCTAGCAAAGGACCTATTGTTGGATTAAGATCCTTCCTCTTCAGCACCACGATGTCATGGTAATGCCCCCAGATATCCAGGAACCATTTTGGGGAGAAGCAAGGGGAATGGGAAGAAATCTGAGATGCTGAGCACATAAAAAAAGAGTGAGCTTTCTAAAAGATACTGTTTTAACTGGCAGACTCAGATTCAGCTTATTGGAAAGTTTCAGTTTGTTCCTTTTTATCCCCACTGACTATCATGGTGAAGTTTTTCAGAAAAATTAGATCTGTGTAGAAAATAAGCATTTATTAAGCCCAGAAGTAGACCTACTCATACATGAACATTTGATTTATGACAAAGATAGCACCACTGAGCAGCAGAGAAAGATGTTCTTTTCAGTTTATGTAGATGCAACCATAGGGGGATTACATATGAGGAAAAAAATGAAATGATCCCTACATTGCTGCATGCACAAATATGAATTCCAAGTAGCAAAACAAAATGTCTCTAGAACTGTATTACCCAGTAATATAATATATATAGTGCCCAATAATATAATAACCATTAGCTACATGTGGCTTTGTAAACATTCAAAATTTTGAAATTAAATGCTATGAGTTGAGATACACCATAATTGTAAAAATATGCAACAGATTTTGAAGATTTAGCATGATTTGAAAAATGTAAAACATCTCATTGGTCACTTTTTATATTGATTACATATTGAAATTATTATATTTGGGATATATTGGGTAAATAAAATATATCATTGCAATTAAATTCACTTGATTCTTTTTACTTTTTTAACTGTGGAAATTTTTAAGTATCACATGTAGTTCTCATATCTCTCTTGAGAAGCTGTAAGCTCGAAGAATATATTAGAGAATATCCTCTTAATTCATGTTAGGAAAAGATTATTTAAATTATACAGAAAAATCACTGATCATTAGGGAAAAGAATAATGAATTGTACTACATTAAAATAAAAACTTATGTTCATCAAAGTACACCATTAGAAAAATTAAAGGTAAGCCATGGAGTGGGATAATATTTTGGCACAGAAACTAACAAAGGACTGTTAGACAAAATATGTAAAACATTTGCTACAAGTCAATAAGAGAAAGATAATCCAAAATTTTAATGTGCAGAGACTTTATTTTTTTATATATTTTATTTATTAATGAGAGACGCAGAGACAGAGGCAAAGGGAGAAGCAGGCTCCATGCAGGGAGCCTGTTGTGGGACTCGATGTGGAACTCAATCCTGGAACTCTAAGATCACGCCCTGAGCCAAAGGCAGATGCTCAACCGCTGAGCCGCACAGGCATCCCTGCAAGAGACTTTAATAGGCAATTCATATAGAGGAAATATGATTAGCCTATATAAGCATATGAAACAGTGCTCAGCCTCATTAAATAATTTTAAAAGAAATTAAGACCACAATAATATATCACTACACATCCACTAGAAGTGGCTAAAGTGGAAAAGACTGACAATACCAAGTTTTGACAAGGATATGTAATCACAGGAGGTCTCTAGATTTCAGATTGGTATAACCAATTTGAAAATCTATTTGCCATTATCCACCAAAATTGAAGATAAACACTCAGCAATTTCTCCTCCAAGGTATACAACCAATAGAAATGTGCACATTTATGCACCACAACACATACATTTACAGGAACACCTACAGCAGCATTATTTGTACAACTCCCAAACTGGAAATAAACCAGATGCCTATCAATACGTAAACTGTTTACATTTCCTTCAAAGGCATATGCTACTGCAATGAAAATGAGTGAGCTACAATTCACGAAACATAGATGAACCAAACAAACATAATTCTGAGCATAGAAGCCATACTAAAAGGATTATATGCTATATAATCGATTTATACAAAATTCAAAAGTGAACACAACAAAAGTCAAATATTCGAGGATGAATATTTAGGAGTTTATAGTTGTCAGAGGCCAAGGGGGTTTCTAGGGTGCTGGTACTACTCTATTCTTGACTTAAGTGATGGTTACACATAGTTTTTACCTTAGAATGATTCATTAAGCTGTATCTATATTTTATGCATTTTTCTGTACTCATGTTATAATTCATAATTAAAAAGACTAGAAAAAAGAGCTACCATTTTTCCTTCCATATTTGGATAACAGTGTTATATTTACCACCCTGCTACAATAATTTATTCTATAGCCTATTACATCTTTTATATGGTTATTCTAGCTATGATTTCTTGCCTGTCTTACTCTAGGACAACCTTTTTAAAATGCAAAATTTTCTATCACTGTATCCATCTAAATAATTCTCAGTAATCCAACCCAATTGTATATTAATATTTAAATACCTAAATATCAACATAGTGTTACCAATTGATTTTTAGTCTCCCCATACACAAGCAATATGTTTTTGCAATCAAATTGGACTTTATTGTTCATGAAAGGAATAAAATTAAAATATCAGTTTGAAAATTTTATAAGAAAAGAAGGTAGAAAATTAATTATTTCATTCCTAACTTCAGCTTATTTTCCTTATTCAGGTAATATGTATAAACCTCAGGCTACTCTCCACATCATTTTTATGTAATCCCAGGAAACTACACCAAATCAACCCACAGGAATTTTTGGTATTTAGCTGACTTTTTAATTGGCAAAATATATCACAAAGGAACTATTCTCAACTACAAACCTTAGTCATTGTTCTTCTCTATTTTATTAGTTTCCTGAGGCTGCCATAAAACAGTATCACATATTTAGTGGCCTAAAACAACAGAAATTTATTCTCTCACAGTTCTGGACACCATATGGCCAAAGAAAGGTATCTGTAGAGCCTCATTCCATCCAAAGGCTCTAAAGGAAAATCCTTTCTTGCTTCTTCCAGCTTCTCAGGGACTTCAGCATTCCTTGGCTTCCTTGGCTTATCATCCCATCACTCCAATCTCTACTTCCTTGATCTTCATATCAACTTCTCCTTTGTATGTCTGCGTCTTCTCCTTTTCTGTCTCTTATAAGGACATTTGTCATTGGAAGTAGGGCCCATTTAGGTAATCTAGGATGATTTTATCTCAAGGTCTTTAACTAATTGCTTCTGTAAAGACTCATTTTCCAAATATAATCACATTCACTGGTTTGGAATGGAGACCACCATTCATTTTTTTATTTATTTAAATTCAATTTGCCAACATATAGTATAACACCCAGTGCTCATCCCATCAAGTGCCCTCCTTAGTGCCCATCACCCAGTTACCCCATCCCCCCACTCACCTTCCCTTCTACAACCCTTTGTTTGTTTCCCAGAGTTAGCAGTCTCTCATGTTTTTTTCCTTCTCTAATTTTTCCCACTCAGTTCTTCTCCTTTCCCTTATAATCTGTGTATGAATGATTCACTCATTCACTATTTCTTATATTCCGTATATGAGTGAGACCATATGATGATTGTTCTTCTCTGATTGACTTATTTCACTCAGCATAATACCCTTCAGTTCCATCCACATGGAAGCAAATGGTAGGTATTCTCCTTTCTGATGGTTGAGTAATATTCCATTGTATATATATACCACATATTCTTTATTCATTCATCTGTCAAGGGAAGTGAAACCATATAATGATTCCTTCTCCAATTGACTTACTTCACTCAGCATAATACCCTCCAGTTCCAAGACTACCATTCAATTCACTAAACCCGTTACTTCTGGAAAAGGTCATCAAGAGGACATAATCACCAGCTGACCCACAGTCAGTCTGAGGTTCCTCACCTCATCCCCTGTCCTTGGAACATACATTCTGCCCACTGTTCCTACAGAAAGAACCAGTTTCAAGGACATAGCCTTGAGAGAGTAAGATATTGTTGAGACCATCTGGAAGTATACATGACTGAACTCTATTAAGGCATCTGTATAAACTTTCAAGATTCTGGCAGAGAATCTACTCATCTTGCAACGACCCTAGACAAGCGTCATAAGTAAATTTCTTTGTTCAGTTATTAAACCTGCTACCTAACAATCTGAAGTAACCTGCCACTTTCTTCTGTCTCTCCTTGCCTTCCATGTATGGGGGCCAGCTTCATATTTCACCTGGGGAAACACACAAGGTTGCAATCCAACAGTAATGTGGGGCAGGGGGGGAAGAAATAATAAAAAAATAAAAGGATATAAGGATAATAGAAGTTTAGGGCACAATTTAAGATGGGCTTCCACAATTAAATTCCTAACAAAAGTGTATACATTACATATTCATTTTCATACTCCACATAATCACAAACTTAGGAGAACAGTAACTAGGTTTTATTCAATTTTGAATCATAATACCTAATCTAGTGCTCTTGACATAGTAAACAGAAAATAGAAAGTTAACATATATCATATAAAATAATTCCATAGCTACTTAAAAACCACTAGTGGTGCCTAGACTCAGAATTGGCTTTCACGCCAGCTTTAACATAAGGAAACAGAACTGCCATTTTTTCCCCATCTGAAACCTAAATATCAAGCATTATATTAGTCACTGACAACAAAAAAGTGATACCTAGGGAGAGAAAGGAAGAGATGAAGTAAATAACAAAATTGGCATAGATAAGTTTGCTATGAGAAACTTAAAGAGGTAAAGAGAGAAACTGATGGAGCCCAGTCAAAGTATTTTGACGTGCCGTAAGATGCTTTTACAAAAAGCCCACATGAATAGCACTAAAGGCAATAATGGCAGAGAAAAGAATGAAGCCTGCCAGGGCACCGTCCATAAGACAGAAGAAAAAAATTGTCTTAATACAGGTAAGACTGAGATGACTTATCTTAGAAAGAGTAAATAGCCCACCCACATACATCTTCTCAAGGGAAAAAGAAATAATAATGTCAAAAATATGAAATGACTATCAAAAGTACATAAAACCAAGTCTATAAGTTATGAAATAGAAGTTATAGATCTATTCTGAGATGATAAAAAGTACACTTATTTTAATAAAAATTCAAAGCATGATCATTTTGTTATCACTCAAGTGCCAATCATTATCCAGTTTGTATTGTGCATGCTTACCTGCCCATAGAGAAGTGTGTGTGAGTTTGTGTGCACGCACACACATGAACACTAATGCATGAACAAAATCATTTTACTCTGTTTCAATTGTTTGATATTCTGGTCAGGATCAGCTGTAGTTTCTTTCTTGCTATGTATAACTATCTTAAAATTATGTCAACACAGAACTCGTTATCATTTTTAGAAAAATTCCTTCAAGATTACTTGGTGAGTTATAAAATAACCAGATAAAATCTGCAAAAAAAAATATTCTGTCGCCATCAATAATTTAATCTTCTGGTAAATATTAAGAACCAAACACACTTACCTACCTCTCAATCACTAGAATTCCAATGAAATGAGAGTAAAAAATAAATACAAATGATAAAATCCTAGGAGCACTAATAATAGGAAAGAAGATTCTTTCCTATTATAACTGAGTAGAGATCTTAATGCTTTTTCTAGAAGATGGAAACAGAAAGCAGTAACCCAGAAAGTTCTCAGGTTAGCCTACCATAATGGTGGTCCCTGGTTTATCTAAGTGAGCCCATGTGAGACCGGAGAGCCAAGCCAGGAGGTAAAGACAGTGACAGTGGAAAGAGAACAGAAATCTGCAAGATTTATAAGTCTTCCTGTAGAATTTCTCTTCTCATGCTTTCCCTATCTCCTCTCCAAACACTCTGGCCTTTCCCCTGAGGTGTTGTGTTAACTTCCTATCAGAAGCCAAACATATATTCTAAAGAAACTAAACTTCTATCTCTGTTCCATCATCATAAATCTCTTATCCTTTTGGAAATGGTTCTTACAGGTGTCCTGCAGACTGTTCCCCTCTTCCTAATACAAATGGTCAGCACTTCCAGAGTTAATCTACACCTTCTATATAAATAGGAATACACAGTCAACAATCTCTAGTCCTTTGAGAAAAATGTACAAAGCAAAAAGCTAAGGCAAACAAACAGAACAATTGGCCCAATGATAATTGATAATTCGGAATAATAGAGAACTTATTTTTTATCCTAATTAAGATTCTAAAGATGGAAAATATATTATATCCATAAGATTAAAACAGCTTGCTTCCATGTCTTGGCAGAGAAAGATAAATACCATATGATTTTATTCATATGTAGAATCTAAAAAAAAAAAAAAAAAAATTCACAGATATTGAGAACAGATTGATGATTGCCAGAGGCAAGGTAGGGTGGCAGGAAAATGTAGTGGAGTAGGCAAAATGGGTAAAGGAGTTCAAAAGATATATACTTCCAATCATAAAATAAGTCATAGAGATGTAATGTACAACATGGTGACTATGGTCAGTAATACTGTATTGCATATCCGAAAGCTGCTGAAAGAGTGTATCTTAAAAGTTATCACAAGAAAAAAATTATAATTATGTGTGATGTGTGTTAACTAAAACTTATTGTGATCATTTCACAATACATACAAATATCAAATCATTGTGTTGTACACCTGAAACTAATATAATATGTCAATTATATCTCAATTTTTAAAAAAGATTAGAATAAGGTTCTATGCCAATGGAGCAATCAGAGAATTTTTTAACTGCCTTGGAAGGCTAAATGTGTTTACTGAAATTTTTTTTAAATCCAATAACAGAGCTGGAAGGTGAAATTGAAAAATTGGAAAGGGAAAACACAAGAGAAAAGGCAAAGAGACAGAGCAGTGCTTCTTAAAATTAATGTGCATACAAATCACCTGGAAATCATGTTAAAATACAATTCTAATTCCGTATAGATGTGGGATTCTGCATTTCTAACTATATCCCAAGTGATGCCATTGCTGCTGGTCCACAGGTCACATTTTGAGTAGTAAAGACTTAGAAATACAGGTGCTTGGAAAATTTCAGAGCAACCAAATTTTTAATAACAAGCAATCTTAAGAGTGGAGTCTAGTGTCAGTCCCAAATCATCATTTGAAAGAGTTAAAAAGGAACTCAGAACGGACTCACTCCTGACCAGGGCTGAGTCCTCTTGCCATGCTCTTCTCCTGCTCTTTTCTGGCTCCTGTATGTCTTTGCACTCCAAGGCAGGGTTTGCTCCCCTTCAGCTGTTTACTCTTCAGACCAATTCAGAGAATCATAATTAACTCAGTACTTTGTCTTGCTTAGGAAGACAAAGTTAAGAATTATATTATTAAAATGAGGCCATAGTAACCTGTACCAAATTACATCTCATTCACTGTACAATATAACCAGGAATATTCAGTTTTTAAACATAAACATTTTGAATGTGACTCTCACATGAAGAGAGAGACAATCATAACAATATTCTGACAGAGTGACATATAATCAAAGAAATATTTTTTAACACTACTAAGCAGGAGCAAAATCACTCTGTTCATGAAGCTACATAGTTTGACTTACAGATTTTGGACTACATTGTATGCACTATTAGTTGTTTTTAAAGAATTTCTGAAGATAAGGAAACATACGTTAGCAAATGATACTTGAAGATTCAGGTAACTGGCAAATCAAGAGGTTTGCTATCCTTGTTTTGCAAATTTGAAATTATCTTTTGTCTAAAATGTCTATTGCATACTAATGTTTCAGAATTAAATTTATCTTTTTTTTTAAAGCTCTGTATCACATACTAATTGTTAAATCTTTCTAAAGAGTTTCAAACTGAGACTATTGACTACTTTCTTTGTCCCCTAAAGTAGATGCAATTAATACTTTGTTATTGAAGGAAGAGAGTGCTTATAAAACCATTTGAGGGGGAAAAATGAAGGATTTATGAGAAAAAAAATTATCTGTAGATACTTCTATATTTTTTAGATTGCCTTCTTGGAAGAAAATGTGAATTCCTATCCTCAAAAATGTTCCTGGCAACTGGAGAAGTAGAGTATAAAAATTGTGTTTATCAGTAGAACACTATAATATTTAGAAATATATAAAGTTAATTACAGCATTTTTATACATAATAAAATTCTTTGTCAATTTAAACTTAAATTGTCAATTTAAAGTGACAATTGTGGGAGATGGAGAAAATTCAGAACTTTTTTAATGGAATGACCTACCATATGAGGGAAGGTCCTAATTTATGCAAAGTATTACAGACTTGATATAAACATTTCCTAGAATTTCTATTTTCATAGAAATAGTGAAAAACTCAAACTTCCCTAAGATTATATCAATTTAATCCATCTTGGCTATTCATTTATCCAATAGCATAGTATTTCAGTAATACCCTTTCTGATAACTATAATGCACAATTCTTTCATCACTATAGCAAGTGCTAAGTGTTGTCCACTTAAAACCAAAGAGAATCACAGTGCCTTTGATAGCTCATGCAGGATTCAGTAGTATTATTGATACTTTTTATATCAGCTGAGAAATATATAATGTGGTACTGATCTTATCTTACCTATTGGACTGTTAAGCTTTTATGAATGTGATATATTTCACATTCCAAACTTTACAGGTCCTAGAACTTTCTGGTATAGTGATAATTGGACATTGTCAGTACCCTGCCCATATCCTCTTACCTTTCCTACTTAAGCATGATTAACTTGATTTCTAACTGAAGACCTGATAATCTTCTCTGGACATTGAAGTCCACTTTACCCACTCATGCAGGAAGCCAGAAGTGTTAGAATAACCCTCTGGTCTCTGGGTTAATTAATAACCCTCTCTGAACCAATGACTAAAGGAAGTTGGTATGTTTCCTCTAGGTAGATGTGTTTACACCAGCCAGAGTTTCCCCAGTGGGGTTAAGTTCAAATACCCACAATGGCAACTGGCTTGGTTGTATACACTTTTCTGACTGCCTTCCCCTCTCTGTCTCAGTTTCCCCAAATCTCTAGCAATATTTCCTACATCTTCCAAATAAACCACTTGCGCATGAATCCTTATCTTAGCATATGCTTCTGATAGAACCAACCAAGAAAAGGGGTATCAGAAGTGATATCAGGAAGCAGATTCTCAGAAATATATTCTAGAGATAGGATCATTTGCCTGCCAGAGGTAACAATAACCCCATTTTTAGCTCTTAGTAGGGTGGTAATAACCTGTGGCATGCTGTAACATATTTACTAGATTTTAACTTGTGATTAAATGGAAGGTATGGAAGTAGAGGGGAAAACTAAGTCCTTTTGAGACAGGACCCTGAACAAGTGTATAAAAGGCATACGAAATAGTAAAGGGTGGGCGGCCCAGGTGGCTCAGCAGTTTAGTGCCACCTTCAGCCCAGGGCATGATCCTGGAGACCCAGGATCAAGGCCCACGTCAGGCTCCCTGCTGGAGCCTGCTTCTCCCTCTGCCTCTGTGTGTGTGTGTGTGTGTGTGTGTGTGTGTGTGTGTGTGTCTCATGAATAAATAAATAATTTTTTAAAAATAGTAAAGGGTAAGTAACTAGAAAAGTAAACTGATAAGTTAAAAAAAAAGTCAGGGGTAAGTTACCGTGTCCTTCCTTCCTATCACTAAAAAAAAAAAAAGCACAGTACTTATATATCTCTTCAGATTTTATAGACTGCATACCACACTTAGCAAAACCGTTCCAAATCATTTCTTGGGTAACTCGGGAGGCTGCCAATTTTGAGTAGACCCAAAGCAACAGATGGCTGTGCGGTAGATTCAAATTGTGAAATAAACATCTCTAACACTTGGACTATACAAATCAGCTGATCCAAAGGTACCAGAGGTACCCATGATCCTTAAGGAAACCTTATATATTGAGGTGGCCAACCTCAACAGGACAAACACAGTACAGACTCCTATGATTTTAGAACAATGCTATGCTATCTGCAGCAGAAAACTGTTCTCTATTAGAAAGGCAGTTCCCAGCATATACTGAGCCCTAATAGAGTCTGAATGCCTAACTAGGGTACATCAGGCCACTATTTAATTGGAGATACTCATAATGAGCTTTGAATTGTCAGCCACTAAGTGATATGGTCAAAATGACACAGCAGCAACCTGATGGAAAAGATACTTTCAGGATCAGACCTGAGCAGCCCCAAAAGGTACAAGTTACTCAAACAAGTGGCCCAGACCTTCATGTCACCTAGCTCTGTTGCAGTGATTCCAATCTCTCAATCCATACCTTTGTGAGGGTTCCTTATGGCCAGCTAATTAATGAAGGAAGCAGAAAGTCTGAGCCTAATCCACAAATTAATCAGCCTGATTTATCGGTTTTTGCTGGAAATATTACTGCCATAATATAGTCCCATGCAGTCCCACCCCTGAAAAAGTGGTGAATGAAAATCCCTTCTGGGGGCTCAACATGGTGAGTGGGTTTTAATGAATATGTTGGGTAGCTTTGGATTCAAAGACAGGAAGCACCAGAAAGGCTAGAGGTACTAAAAATAAACTCTAAGTTATGGAATGAATTTTTGTATCCTTCCCCCAAAATTCGTATTTTTGAATTCTTAAACCCAATGTGATTGATGGCAAAGCCTTCGGGAAGTGATTGGTTATCCTTACAAGGGTAAGTTCCTTCACCCTTTCTATTATGTAAGGATACAGTGAAGAAAAGTTATCTTTATATGAACGAGGAAGTGGGCTCTCACCAGCCAGGGAATCTGCCAGTATCTTGATCTCAGACTTCTGAGCCTCCAGAAATGTGAGAAATAAATGTTTGTTGTTTTAAACCAGTCAATCTATGGTATTTGTTAGGACAGCCCAAATATACTGAGGCAACCTCTTTATAATGTCCCCTACAGCCAGGCCAAACTATCTCAGCTTAGAGCTTTTGATCCAAAAGATGCATTAAACAAAATAGAATCTGAATACAGACATTCCTTAAAGGCCATAGCATTTCATCAGTCAGAAAAAGACTTATCGGGCAGCCCCGGTGGCTCAGCGGTTTAGCGCCGCCTTCAGCCCGGGGTGTGATCCTGGAGACCCAGGATCGAGTCCTACTTCGGGGTCCCGGCATGGAGCCTGCTTCTCCCTCTGCCTGTGTCTCTGCCTCTCTTTCTCTCTCTCTCTGTGTCTGTCATGAATAAATAAATAAAATATTTTTTTAAAAAAAAGAAAAAGACTTATCTGAGAATTATCTACACATAGCAAAGAGCACAAAGCTGAATTTTAAAATAATCCCTGCCCATAAAAAACTCCTGCATTAAAATCTCCATCATCCTCAATTATCCAGCATTATCATTCTGGAAACACTTGTTTATTGGATTCTATTTTAAGAACTAGAATTTCCAGAACTATAAGGTTCTGAACCACCGAGAAATCATGACGTTTGAGGATTTCGCGGCCCAAGTCTTTTCTCCCTCGCCCAGCCCCTCCCTCAGCGGAATGGATTAAAATATGAAAAGTCCTCATTGCAATGTTGGAACAAGGGCCTTGGCTGCCAGCCTGAGAGGCTACCTCGCAGCGCCTCTTGGAAGGAGGAGATGAATGAGACTCCCCTCTGTTCCCACCCTCAACCCCCAAACACAGAGACTCCGGGAACATCCCTGCTCTGCTAGTGCCCTCGACATAGCTTCCCGCTAACGGATTTCTGAAGTTAAAGGTGAACTCCACCAGAATGTCTTGGGTTGGACTTTCTCTCCAGGCCATGTCATCTGACCCTAGAATCTCACACAACTTGGGCTTCCAAAGAGGAAGAGGGGAAAGTCACCAACAACCAGTGACAAACCCACTCTCATGGGTGTTGATGTGGCTGCTCCACGCAGGGATGGCAGAAGAAGATTCTGGGCTTTTGGGAGGGGATGGAGGGCAGCTGGTTTCTGTACCCTGCGTTGTTTATAAACCTAAGCAAGATTCACAGAAGAACCGACAAAAACAGTTGTTAAACTGAGGAATTTTCTCTGCATTGATTTCTTTAGTTCTTATGTTAGGATTTATGGTTTACTCAAAAATTTCATCATCATGGAAAAAAAAAACACATGTGTAAACACATGTACACAGGTGCATCCCCACAGAGAAAGTCTGTTCTAACCTCTGATTTGTCATTTCTAGATTTTTTTCTAAGATTGTTAGAGTACATGATATAAAATCCCTGACACTGTCACTGTTATCATCATCTTTGTTTTTGTCTCTCCCTCTTTTCTCTCCCCCTTTTTTATTCAGTTACCTGTCACTCGTCCTGTGACTCAGATTTCACACAGGAAAATCTGCCTTTTACTAATGTCACTGTCCTTCACAGCCTCCATACCTTCTGTTTAGACAGAGAATGGACTAAAGCAAGTACACAACTGTATCTGATTTGACAAATACTATAGCAAAAATAAACACAGGCACAGTGGGAACTCAGAGGAGTTAAATCTCAAAGGAGATTTAACCCTACCTGGTGGAATATGGAAAGTTCTCACATGAAGTGTGACATCTGAGCTATATCCTGAAGGGTGGATAAAAGTTTGCCAGACCAAAGACCTACAAATCGGATACTAAAAAAAACTACAACTGCCAAAGCACTTGTGGTAGTAGTAGAAAATCAACATAACGATATATCTAGAGAATTAGATCCTTATAATTAAGTGAAGAAAATAAGGCTTAGAAGGAATACAAGAATACAATCCAGAATGACTTATGTATATCTTGCTAAAGACTGGCCTGTAACCTGAGAAGGTAAATAGAAAGCCATTAAAGGACTTTATCCATAGGAGTAGCATGATCAAATTTGTACTTTACAAAATTACTTTGACCATGCTAAAGGAAAAATGGGAGAAAGGTAAGAGGAAAAATCAGATGACCAGCCAAGATAAATAATAAGAACCCAACTCCAGCAATGGCCAGGGTGTAGGAGTAGGGACAGAAGAGAGAGACTAGAGAGACATTTAGGAGATAAATAGGATCAGATGATTAATCTGTACATGGAGAACAAAGAGGAAAAGGAGAGGGGAAAGCAAAAGAGTCAAGATTTGCAGTATGACATGTGGATGATGGCAGTGGCTTCACTGTGTTAAAAGATTGAGAGAAATAGGAAAAAGGCTTGGAGGTCAAAATGAAGAGTTTGTTTTTGGAAAATTTTTTACATTTTTTAAATTTAAATTAATCTAATTAACATATAGTGTATTATTAGTTTCAGAGGTAGAGTTCAGTGATTTGTTTCCTATAATTGAGTCTCTTATGGTTTCTCTTCCTCTCTGATTTCATCTTGTTTTATTTTTCCCTCCCTTCTCCTATGCTCCTCTGTTTTGTTTCTTAAATTCCACATATGAGTGAAATCATATAATTGTCTTTCTGGAATGGTAAATTTAAATAACCTGTGGAATACCTCCTGGAGATAAACAGGAGGGCACTATATATAGATTAGGATCTCAGGAGAAAGGACAGAGCTAGACAGATAAGGCATATAGGTAGTAATTTAAGTAAAACTTCACCACCAAATCACCACTTGAAATGGAAACCATAGAAGGGTAACACATTCAGAAATTAAGCATGCAAAGAAACCTTCCCAAATGGAGACTAACATTAAGACCCATTCAGTCACTAAGGCAGCTGGCTCTGTCTTCTGTAAAAAAAAAAAAAAAAAAAAAAAATCAATAAAATCTCTCCAAGTGAAACTATGTTATCTTCCTTAACCTTGCTATTTATTAAAACCAGACTCTCTCTTCTCTTACGTTCTATTCATTTATGCATTAAACATGCATTTGCTCATTAATGTAGCCCAAATATCAATAGCCTTATCTGTTTAGCCCTGACCTTACTCCTGAGATCCTGGGCAAGGGAGACCCTGACCAGATCTGGGGCTCTTCTTTTCAGTCTAAAGTACATTGTTCTATTCCAGATGTTTAATTGTTTACTTTAAAAAATGAAATAATTATGTCATAGATTGGAAGAAGTGACATTCAAATATTAGTTATCCCAACATTTAAATTTTTTTAATATATCCTTTAAACAAAAAATGTTGACCTCCAAAATAATCAGTACAATGGCCTCCTGATATGATGAGTGTTCTACTTCATAAAGTATTCATCATCATTTCATTCAAATCCTACAGTTCAGAGACTGGATTTCTTAAAAAAGTAAAAACAAAAAAATAATAATTTGGTAAAAGTCAAAGCTTCTCGAATCTTACTTCAATATAGTTAGATTTTGTAAGACAGTGGGTTCTAATCACATCCTGATTGGTACAGATTTATGCAGAGTTTATGCAAGAATTAATGGACATTAAGAAAGTCATTCCATGCATACTGATACGTGATTATGCCTGAAGATATGTAAAGTCATCCACAGCTGGAAACACACTAAAATAATAAGGCTACAGTTGGAAATGCTGTTTTAATTATGAATATCTTTTCTATTTTTATATAGTATTGATCTTCACTTACTTGTAGTAAAGATACATTATTTTAATTTAAATTTTCACTCTTTAAAATTCATATATATATATATAGAGAGAGAGAGAGAGAGAATTAAGAAAATATATTACTGACATATGTAATAGTTTCTACATTCAGAAAATTCCTGAGGGGTTTATATTTTCATCTTAAAGAGAAAAAGACTACAGTCACAATTAAATTCATATGCCTAATTACATTAGATAAATAGAGTTTAAGATGTGTTTACTTGATGCAAAAATTGTTATCATGAACATAGAAAGGATAGAGGCCACCCAAAAAACTGCACCATCCTACTTTTCATTGACTAGCTTCTAGGTTAATTCTAAATTATCAAGGAAAGAAACTGATTTCTATTCAGTAGCAACTAGCCAGTCATTTGATCATACACACTTTACGTAATTTAATCCTTTCAATGTATTTATTATTAGCCATACTTCATAAAAGAGAAGAGAAGCGGGATCCCTGGGTGGCGCAGCGGTTTGGCGCCTGCCTTTGGCCCAGGGCGCGATCCTGGAGACCCGGGATCGAATCCCACGTCAGGCTCCCGGTGCATGGAGCCTGCTTCTCCCTCTGCCTGTGTCTCTGCCTCTCTCTATCTCTCTGTGACTATCATAAATAAATAAAAATTAAAAAAATATATTTAAAAAAAAAAGAGAAGAGAAGCTTATATAAAAACCTGTGGTGATTTTTAAGTATGTTCAAAAATTCTTTCCAGAACACCTGGGTGACTCAGTCGGTTAAGCACCTGACTCCTTTTTTTTTAATTTTTATTTATTTATGATAGTCACAGAGAGAGAGGCAGAGACATAGGCAGAGGGAGAAGCAGGCTCCGTGCACCGGGAGCCCGATGTGGGATTCGATCCCGGGTCTCCAGAATCGCGCCCTGGGCCAAAGGCAGGCGCTAAACTGCTGCGCCACCCAGGGATCCCTAAGCACCTGACTCTTGATTTCAGCTCAGGTCATGATGGCAGGGTCCTGAAATGGAGCCTTATGTTGGGCTCTGCATTTAGCAGTGAGTCTGTTTTTCTCCTCCCTCTCTCTCAACCCCTACCCTCCCCTCTCATGGGCACATGCTCTCTCTCTAAAATAAATAAATAAATAAATCTTAAAATTTGAGTCTACTTCTCTTTCCCTTGAACGTGAGCTGGATTTAGTTACTTAGAATATGGTATAAAGGGGGATCCCTGGGTGGCGCAGTGGTTTAGTGCCTGCCTTTGGCTCAGGTTGTGATCTTGGAGACCCGGGATCAAATCCCACGTTGGGCTCCCGGTGCATGGAGCCTGCTTCTCCTTCTGCCTGTGTCTCTGCCTCTCTCTCTCTCTCTCTCTCTCTCTGTGTGTGTGTGTGTGACTATCATAAATAAATAAAAATTTTTTAAAAAAGAAAATGGCATAAATATTGCTTTGTGATTTCTGTGAGATAATAAAAGATATGAAAATTTCCACTTGGATGGCCCTTTCTGTAGCACACTAGCTGCCACAGTGTGAGTGGCCTGACTAGTCAGGTCAGGCTGTCATAACAAAATACCATACACCAGGTTGCTTAAACAACAGAAATTTATTTCTTACAGTTCTGGAGAAGGGGAACTACAAGATCAAGGTGTCATCTGATTCATTTCCTGTTGAGAATTCTCTGACTTGTGGACAGCTACTCTCTTACTATGTCCTCACATACTGGAGACAGACATGATTCTGGTCTTTCTTCCTCTTCTTATTAGGGCACCAGCCTTATCAGATTAGAGCCCTATCCTTATAACCTTTTATTTAACTTTCATTACTTTAGCATAGGCTCTGTCTCCAAATACAGTCACATTAGAGGTTAAAGCTTCAATTTATGAAATTAGAGAAGACACAAATATTCAGTCCATAATACAACCCTATGGAAAATTTCACATTGCTAGGTACTAAAGCCCCCAGCTAACAGCCATGTCAGTTAGCCAGCTGGGTAACAGTTCTTCCAGCTACAGTCAAATCTTCAGATGACTACAGCCTGGGTCAATATCTTAAATGCACTTCAACAAAGACCCTAAGCTACAGCCACCCAGCTAAGTTTGCCTTAAATTCCTTACTCTCAGAAACTATATGAAAACATAAATATTTATTTAAGCCACTAAATGTTGGAGTAACTTGTAACTGAAATAGATAACTAATAGATGTAGATCTCAGTAAGTGGCAAAACAGGGATTAGAAACCAGGTTTTTCTGACTGGTGAAGTATGGGCTCCTTCTACTTTCCACACTGCCTATACTGCCTCTCCAATATTTAAACACTCATCCATTTATTGTGAGACTTTACATATATACATAAGCTCATCTTAATAACTTTGAGAGATTGACTTTATAATGAAAATACAAGAAAGTATATTTTGAAGAAATAAATAAAAGAAAGTAAATAAAAATAATTTTTAAACCAAATAAAACATATGGTTTTCATATTATAAATCTCTACCTCTAATGGTTACTTCAATCTGCCTACTTTTCTCCATCTCCACTATGATTACTTTTATCTTTGCTGCCATAGTCTCTGGCCTGGACAACTTTTGTGGCCTAATTCATAGTTGCTTCCATAGTTTTCTTCCCCAATCCATTTTACACATAGCAGGGGGATTGAACTTTTTAAAATGTAAATCAAACCATGTTATTCTTCTACTTAAAATCCCTCCATGACTTCATGACTCCTCTTGCTGGTTACACTTAACAATATCTAAGTCAGAGTGAATAGAACTAATCATATGGTCACCCAGTTGGTAGCAACTCATTGAAAGTACAGTACAATACATGCTATATGATCACCTTTACTTCTTTTCCCTTCCCTACACAGGTATTTTTCCATCCCACGAGCTCATGAACCCATCTGGCCTTAGAGACTTTGCAATTTACAAGCCAAGAAAGAATATGATCTTAATGGAATAAAATACGAACTCATCATAAAAAAAATTTTTAAAGTTATGGAATAGCTGAAAAGTACAAGCATTGAGAAGTAATGAGAAGGCACTGAAATTTTCAGAACATAGGTAAAAATCTAATTAATATTTTTTAAGATTTATTTATCCATTTGAGAGAGAGAGAGAGCAAGTGAAAGTGGGAGGAGGGCAGAGGGAGAGAATCTTTAAGCCAACTCCCTGCTGAGTGAGGAGCCAGAAGTGGGTGGGGCTCAATCCCATAACCTATGAGATCCTGACCCAAGTCAAAACCAAGAACTGGCTGCTTAACCAACTGAGCCAACCAAGTGCCCCAATTGAATATTTTAATAAAGTGTTCCACACACTAGTTATAAGAACAGAAACATCTAAAGTAACCTAAATAAGTTGGAATTTACTTATACTCCTAATTTCTCTGGCCAAATTTTATTAACCACAGATATCTAGATCCAATTGGCTAATTCATTTGTCTGCTGTGCCTTTATTCTCTGTCACACAATGTCTCAAATTATCTCTTCTACTAAGTTGATACTGACCTTAACTACAGACGGTTGTATATTTAAAAGGCCGCACATTCCCATTGGATCAAGCTCAGTACCCAGACATTGCAATTGCAATAACTATGGTTCTGCCTCTCCCGGCAACTACCTCTTATGTGTTTACTAAGAGTCCATGCTCTCTTCTTTTTTCTGCTTCTTTTTATATTTTTAAGCTTATTTCTCAATCCAACACGTTACATATTCCTAATACTCCACTAGACCCTGGGGCTTTCTACAACTCTTCTTTCCTTACTTCTGCTCAACATGGAAAAAGAATTCATTTCTCTCAGAAATCCTATTGTTTTCCTGATAGCACCAAAAAGACAATTCCCGTTAAAAAATCTTATTTATCTATAGGATTCTTGACACTAGTGATTAAGAATTATCTTTATTTTTAAGTGTCCTTAGCTATTGCTATGTAGTAAAAAAGAAAAATAACTACAGTGGGCTTGCATCCTCCCTGTTAGGTTTTAGGTTTTATAACTCATAAGACAGAAAGGCAAATACGGTCAAAATTATGCTTGAAAGTCTCTTAGGAGACCCACATTGGAGACTAATATACTATCTCTCAATAAACGGATCACAATTTTCCTTCTGGGGTGGACTACTTTACTCTTTTTGGTTTAAAACCTTCTGTTTGGAGTCCAAATTGTACTAATAAATAATTATCATTAAACAAGAATCACAATCTGACACCAAGATCTCATGCCATGAGAGGCAGGAAAGAACTGAGAACACCTGAGGAAGAACAACAGATTAACACCTCCCCTCCCACACTTACTTTGGGTCAGACACCCTAAGGAGAATGATGAAATCACCCCTGCAATTTAAATTTCTTTCTCTCCTCTCACTCTCTCCCTATTCCCTCTTGCTAAGTTTGCCTTAAATCCATAGGTGATGTGACTACATAACATATATGTAAGGCCATTAGCTGTCCCAACTGAATGACAGCTATCTTGAAATGAAAGGAAACACCATCTCCTTGCTTTCAGCCATAACTAGCCTCTACATGTGAATTACTCTGGGTTATAAGGAGTGACCACCAAATCTGGAAACACAAATACAGAACAAATAGTTCATTGATATCATATTACGATACAGATTAAAATTATGTTATCTATATTTCCAAACGCTATGGCTACTCTATAAACAAAATAGTTTGAATAATTATAATCTCTACTCTTGCAGAGTCCATGAACAAAAATAAAAAACTGTTACAGAGAAAAGCATAAAAGTAGCAAGACAATTTAACAAAAATAATTGTTGTATCAGCCACATAACTAAAAATTTAAATGCAAAAATCGATGTATTCAGTCTTCCTTTCGGTAATAAGAAAGGATATGATGTAGAATTTTATCTTAGTTTCTATCCTGAAAATAATTTAATCACACTTGCCTTGCCTCTCAAGAGATGAGAAATATATATTTACACCATTTACCCATTACTTAGTTGGTTTTCATGTACAAACCTTTCTTTACAACTCCAAGCCTATGTCTAAAAAGTAAAAGTTAGATAAACTTCCTCCCTGGTAATTTTAGCCACCTTCACCTTCTCCTTGGAAGAAAAGCAATTAGGTATTAATTGGATGGTTGTAAGGAAAACCTGCTGAGTTCCAGACAAACTGGATGTGTCAGGTTAGAAAGAGAATGATGTTCGCATCGATTTAGATTGGACACCTGGTAGGCCCTTTAGAGGACCTTGTGCCAGTCTCAGAAAAGAGCAATATGGACTCAAAATGACCAACCAGATATAAAGAATCATGATCATTTCATTATCTGCCAATAGTTTTGTAAAAACTACCAGCATAGAAAATTAAAGGTTTTATTGCCGGACAGATGGGCATGCATGCTGGGAAGCCATATAGCTGGCCCGCACAAAACGGATGAACAATTCCTGATTTTCATAACACTGCACTTGAAAACACAGCAATTTTCAGCCTAAGCAATAAGGCCAAGGGAAAAGGAAAAACTTCTTTCTAATATTTTTCCAGATAGTTAAATGTGAGTTATAATTTATAGTTAGTTTGGCTCTTCTTGGCATGCCTCCTATCAGGATTCATTATCCCACTCAGCCTCAGGGCCTCAGGGAGGTGAAAGAGAAGGCCATGTCCATATTGCCTTGATCTCTGCTGTTAATACTAACTATGGCAGCAGCTGAGTTATAGTATTGCTCCTCTACAGTTATTTATATTTAACACATGATGAAAGCAATGGTTCCCAAATCCTTGTCTAGGAAATATTAAAATTATAGTTTCTGGGGATCCCTGGGTGGCTCAGTAGTTTAGCGCCTGCCTTTGGCCCAGGGTGCGATCCTGGAGTCCCCGGGATCGAGTCCCACGTCAGGCTCCCGGCATGGAGCCTGCTTCTCCCTCTGCCTGTGTCTGTGTCTCTGCCTCTCTCTCTCTCTCTCTCTCTGTCTATCATAAATAAATAAATAAATAAATAAATAAATAAATCTTTTAAAAAATAATAATAAAAAATAAAATAAAATAAAATTATAGTTTCTTTGGACCATACTACCTGTATTTACAGTTTAGCAGGGGGGTGTGTTGGGGGGGTCGTGAAAGAACTTGCCAGAAAACAGTATTTTAGCTAGTATTCCCAATAAACACTCCCATTTAGGAGTCACTACTTAAAAGATCAAAAAGCATCAGACAAAAAAAAAAAAAAAGCATCAGACCCCAAAGTAATACATTTCTAATAGTACAACTTAACTCATGGGCAACAGATATAAAAATTTTGGAAGGGAAATCAGACATTAGTAGCTTCCTATCTACCTTTGCATAAACACTAACCAGGTTGAACTGTTTTAGATTTCCATTAGCCTATATCTGACTGCAGAAAATTTGAACAAAATTATTTTTTCAGCCTCACTTCAAGGATTATGTGCAGTGATAAGCTAGTAAAGGTTTAATAACTGGATCCTAGGGGAAAAAATGTGTGTGTGTGTGTGTGTGTGTGTGTTGCTTATTATCCACTTTGCCAATATAAAAGATATGTAACATACACAGAATAATAAAATATATAATATTCTGTGTTGTGAATTCCACATACCTAGAACTTCAGTGTGAGTTATTATTTTTTGAAAATCCAGTTTTTTTTAACTCTATTGCCAATAATGGTATTACAAAATACCATTGAATACACTTGATTACTATTTAATTCAGCTAAGACATCACTCATATCATTAACAAATAAGCGTAGTTACAACACAAAAGTTAATTGATAATTTTGTTTATATTAAAATGTTAAGATTAAAGTGAAATACAAAAGGCCTATGCAAGAACTTTACTCTTCAATGATGCAAGTGATTTCCTGGCTAAATGTGATAATAGTTTGTGAATACTGGAAGCAAATTTCCTCATTTTTTATGCTATTCACAATTTAACAGCTACAGACACGACACACTTTAAATTTAATCAGCATTTAACATTTTCTCCATCACTTTTAAAACTTAAACAATCAAGACACTAAATCAAGTCCTAATTTGCACCATTTGCTGATTGCTATGATGTAAAGACTGACTCCCACCTGGCTAATTTGAAGCTACTAACATGATATCACAGAGGGCTAAGTTTGGAAGAGATGTACGGTAGTGTCTCTTCCATCAAACAACTGATATGTATAATCTTAAGAGCAGAGATAATGGTTAAAAGTAATTTAAAAAATTAAGGAGTTATGAATTTTGAATATTGAGTACTTTTATTTTGATATAAATTAATTATAAGCTTATATAATTTAATTTTTAATAATGGTGTGTTTAACAACGGGTTCTCATAGTTCCTTAAAATTTAACAATTAACTCACAAACCAGTTAGAACCACTGTTATACGATGCTTACAGTGTAGAAGTGAGAAGAGGTAAGGCAAAATAGGTTAGACAGTTCACGCTATGGGAGGAAGGGGAAGGAAGACAGACTATGTTGAAAGGAAAAAAATGTAGAAAAACTTTCTTATCTACCTGCAACCTTCACTCTCAGATATTCCCTTTTCTTAATTATATAGGTGGAAACTCACCAGCAGATTCTTCAACAGAGGGTAGAATTTAACTAATTGAGACTGGGCCACTGTCACTCACCAGGGAACTTTCTCTAAAGCAATGGGCCCATGGTTTTCAACCCTGTTGACCACCAAAATCAGTGATGATTTGTTTTATTTATATATACATACACACACACACATATACACATATATACATACGTATCTACATACACACACGTATCAGGACCACCTAAACCAAAATTTCCTAAGATGATTCTATATTGGAAACTACTTTGAAGTTTAGCCTGGAATGTTTAACATTTAATTGTGTCTATTGATTCACATTAAAGAGTCCATTTCAGAAAACTCATCTTGAAACTAAGTAACTGCCATATCAATTTCAACAAGTATATGAAAAAATCCATTCCTGTGTTTAAATAGGAAACTGAATGCTGCATATCCTTTTTGGAATAAACTGTAATAAAAAAAAAATGCTATCCACAAAATTTTTTGCCATTTTTTTCTAGTTATAAATTCCTCAGGTGTGAAAAATTTATATTTACAATTTTCTCTTGTCTTGCTATATTTTCAAAAATGAAAGATGAAGAAACAAACTTTGATCTGAGAATATGATGACAGGGACAGAAAGAGTACTTTTATGACATATTTTCAAAACTGTGTATAGGGAATAATATTTCAAGTTTGGAAAATCCCATTACTTTAAATGGGATTTACATGGTTACATTCCAAACTACTTTGAAATTTTAACTTAGAATGTTCAACTTTGATGGTATCTTTTTGACTTAAGCTGGGATAACTTACTTTTATAAGTCACTGTTTCAACATTCAAGTTCTTTGAAGACGTAACCACCTAACATTTTTTAGCTTTGAATCAACTTTAACAAAATTTTCAAGCTAAGTAAAAATTATTTTAATAGCAAAACACAAAATTATTTCTGAACAACCTTTATGTAATCAAAAGAGTACAAATAGATTTAAAAGGATTACATTCTGAACTTGAACTTAGAAATATTAGTAATCATCTGATGTCCAATGCTTGGCTTACAATAAATAAAAGCATCATATCAAAGCATTTATAATCACTACTTAAATTGCTATTCTTGAATGTTTTCACACTTGAACCATTTTTCTAGTCTCTCATTAGGGAGGTCAATATTCTCCTGATCACATGGAAACAGTTTTGTGGAGACCCTCTCTGAGTCTCCATTTATATATGGTTTCTCTTCCCCCTCCCATTCCTCACAATGTTGGAGTGTCACATGAATCACTTTGGATGATAATCACTTAAGTAAAGTTAGTAGCACAACCATAAGGCATTCAGTTGCCCAGTTTAGGGTTCAATTATCCATTTGCCCTTATATTAACATTCAATTTTAGACACAATGATTAATTCTACCTCTGGGACATAGGCAGAAAACTGGGGTGCAAACCATAAAATGTCACCATCTAATTTTCCACTTATCATCTCATTTTTGTTCACTTATCTCCATCTGTTTATTGCTTACAAATCCTCCTTGTCAATATATTAGTCAGATACCACCTAATGTTCTTTGGCACTTATTAGAGTTCCCATTAAGCTAAAATTCTAAAATAGCTTTCTAACTACTGGATTTTTATCTTTGCCAATGTGAAATTGTAAAACCTTCTTTATCCATTCATTGCATCAAAAACTTGATTTCCCCAGATGCTAAATCATTAATCTTATCTGGATGTATTTCAAGATCAAAGCTCCTATTTTAATAAATTTACATGACAACCAACAATAAATCCTCAGATGCCCACCTTTTGGATCACAACCTGACTAAATCTTTCATCTGAAGCTGATCCTACACTACTTCTGGATTTGGAAACAAAGAACATATTTAGGGGATTAGATTTAGACAGAGACAGTAAGAAATCTTCCTTTCACATATTTTTCCTTTTTCTGAGCCCATGCAATAAATTTAGCTCTGCAGGTTAACAGAAAACATGGATGTTATTATACATGCTGCTTTGTTCCCTCTGGTTCTCTTCAAAATATCTAAGACCAGGGCCTCAATTTTTCTCTAACAGAACTTTGCTGCCACCAACTGAACACATTCACCCAATGCAAGTAGACTTTTTTTTTTTACAAATTAGTGCTGGAAAGAAAGATAAGGGAAATATTAAATATTCTCTTGGCCCAGATCCCAAACCGTAACCAGAATTCCATTTCTAATCAGTAATACCACCAGAGCAATGGCAGCCTTCTCCTCCTTCCTAGACCAACTTATATTATTAGAAAATTTCTTCTTTATATGTAAGCAAAGAGTATTTGTTTTATTCATACCAACAAGCATAAATCAAAGGCTTTGTGTCAGGAGTGTCATGTCATGAAATGATGACATTGAGCCGGTCAGTGAGCTGGGCTAAATGGATTACCAGGTCAGTAAAGCAAACTTTTCTAACCACATTCTCATTGGTAAATGTTTATTTTTTAAAAATGCACCAAAGTCTCTACAGGTGACTCTAATTTCTTCTCTCTAGGTCAAATCCATAGCCCTCCCTTAAAGCGGTAGATGTCAATCAATCACTCAATTAATAAATAAATAAAGAAATAGATGTCATTTAGTCAAATGGTCCCAGATCTTAGCAACACACAGAATCACCAGGTAAAATACAAACTCTAAGGCCCCCTCCCTAGACCTACCAATCAGAACCTCCCAGAAGAGGGTTTGGGCAACAGAAGATCACAATTCACAGCTAGAGTTGAAGATCACCAGTTTAGTCCTATTCCCACATTTTCTGGAATGGGAAGCAGGCTCAGAAAAGTAAAAGCAATCCACCAAACTGTGTACAGGCCCTCAGGGAAAAACCCTAATAAAGCCTGAGCCCTGGGTTTAGATAGCATAGTACCTGAGCTCACTGGAGAAGCCTAATCTATACGGAAACACCTCCAGCATGTTGACCTTTGCCATATGCTTTGTCCTCTTTAACAGTTCTGCATAGGCAAAATGAAAATGCTGTTTGGGTCTAGAAATCAGTCGTTCAAAGATAACAAGGAGAATAGCTCATTTATTTTCATTTCTTAACTGCCTCATTTAGTCTGAAAATTTTGCCTTGAACCTAATGGGAGCTGAAAAGATCTTTACTGTGAGTCAAATATGACCTATTTTGTTAATTCCCATGACAATAATATTTTCCCCTAACATAGCTCACATATGGAATGTTTTAAGTTAAATTAATATATACTTGCAGTTTTTCATGTATTTGGCTTAATATTTATAGTATTTAAAGGAAACAAAACATTGTATGTTTCCATAATATCATAATTTTTTTTAACCTTCCTCTTGGGAAGTTTAATTTTAGGTTCCTTTTAGTGTCTTATGAAAAAGATTTATCCACCACCACTAACGAAAGAAGTAATGCATTATTTATCCTACTTCTTGGACCCTCAAATCTACCAGCCCTGTCCCCATCCAACCTTAGCCTTAGATCATTGGACATAACTTTGCTTCAAGGTGCACCCTGGCTCATCTATCATGTTTTTGGTTTTGGTTTTTGGAGGGTTTTTTTTTTTTTTAAGATTTCTTTCTTTCTTTCTTTTTCTTTCTTTCTTTCTTTCTTTCTTTCTTTCTTTCTTTCTTTCTTTCTTTCTTTCTTTCTTTTAGAGAGATAGTACAAGTGAGTGGGGGCAGGGCAGGAGGAGGAGAGGGAGAGAGAGAATGCTCAAGCCAACTCCCCATTGAGCATGGAGCCTGATGCAGGGCTTGATCCTGAGATCCTGAGATCATGACCTGAGCCAAAATCAAGATCCAGGCACCTAACTAACTGAGCCACCCAAACACTCCCAGTTCCTCTACCTTCTTCATTAGTGGCAACCTTAAACTGCTCTCCTAGTGAGCACCCAAGAATCCTTGGTATTAAACGGGCACTGCTGTCCCCACCTGATTAAGATGGCAAAATTTTTGACAAGAAGCTAGTTTTACACAACAAGTTTCTCTTTCCAGAAATTCAGTTTGCACTGATTTATTGGGGGGGGGGCGTGCGGGTAAGGGAGAGGCAAGCAAGAAGGAAGTTAGTAGTGGGAAAGGATGACACCACCATGAGTGACAGCTATATCCATATATACTCCTCACCAGAAATCTGATAGGATCAAGGAATGAGACATCTTCTGAAGGTACCTAACCCAAAGGAATGAAATGGTGAGGGTAACAAGCTGCTTTAAATTAACAAAACCTTAGTAGTTGAATGGGTATAGGGGTATGAGTAATTCTGCTTCAGTATCCATTTGGGAAAGTATAAAGCTAAAAGCAAAAGCATTTTTTATTCCTGTTTCTTAACAGAATACAGAATGGATTCCAGAATTCTGAGGATACTGGAGAACACTAATACAATTTTGCCTCCTGAAGGACTTCAAAAAACCAGAAAACCAATATAAGACATAAAAATCCAACATATATGACACCAGAGGAGATCAAAAGAATGGCCAAACCAAAAAAAAAAAAAAAAAAAGGGAGTTAAAAAAAACAAGGCCCATTCAGTTATTGGAAAGACCAGCTCAGGAGTACACACAGATTCCCACTATTAACTTAGAAGTCATTTTACAGGGGGATGAAGGTGGGGAAACTGCAGATAAAACTATTGAGTACCAACTAGATTTCAGGCACTAGTGATAGAAATGAGTGGGTTCCACCCCAAGATGCTTCACTTAACCTCCCATTCATTTGTAAACATATTGTCTCTTGGTAATATAACACTATGCCTTCCCCCTCAGTCCTGATAGCACTTATTATCACCAACTAATAGTTCCCATAAGAAGTTGTTAGTTGGAGGAAAAGAAGGGAGAGGCAATATCTTGACTAATTATTGCCATAAATAATAATTTTAAATCTAAATCTATTATATTTGTCAGTTATTGTCCTCTAATTAAATAAACAACACCAAAATAATCCTATCCAATAACCTATTCAATAAATATAAGAGTATATTTTATAGCCAGCTCATCCTGGTAGAGCCAATAATATAGATTTTTATAAAAATTCAGTCTTCTACAGAGATCATACTGAAGTTCTATTATAAGCAAGGTTATACTTGGCCTTGACTATTTGTAGGCTGAAGTAATATCTTTGATGCTTTAAGGTATAAAAATTCAGTTAACAAGCAAAAACTTGTCTAAGCTTTTGAAGTTGTAAAATTCCTTTTCTTATAGAAAAAAAATATGGTTTTTCCCACTAGTATCTTTTTTTTAAAAGATTGTATTTTACTTATTCATGAGAGACACACACAGAAAGAGAGAGAAGCAGAGACGCAGGCAGGGGGAGAAGCAAGCTCCAGGCAGGGAGCCTAACGCAGGACTCCATCCCAAGTCTCCAGGATCAGGCCCTGGGCTGAAGGCAGCACTAAACCACTGAGCCACCTGGGCTGCCCCCCACTAGTATCTTTGAGCTGATACTACCAGGGTTAGAATTGCATTTCACTGAAAAAGCACAGAGAGACCTATATTTAGTTGTGTTCATATGGACAGTAAATGACCATATATAACATCTGCATTGACTCCTCAGTCCCTCGGGTCCTGTGGAGATGTACTTGGCCAACAGCAGGCTGCTTCATGTGGGCTTTGACAAGTCTGTGTGTGGGGCCTGCCATTGTTAGCTCTCCCACCCTATCTATTATAGTCAGCTCCTGTTTGGTATCATCTGGGAAAGTCTGCCTTGCACCAACTGCTATATCATTGTAGTAGGACACTTCTCTGCTGTTACAAAAATTCTCATGCACATTTAATCTTGAGGGAAAGTTTAATGGAAATTTATTAAAAGTGCATTTTCTAGAGTTCCATTCTATGGAACCTAAGACCTACCTTTGTGGTCCCTATGACCCACCCTTATGGTAAAGTGGGAAAGCCCATAGTAGAAGAAAATTATAAACATCAAAATTTTCTAAATGAAATGTCAACATTGTTATCTAAAATATTTTAATTAATAAATTCATCTCATCATCAAGGTTTCAAGTATTTTGTGAATATATCTAACATGATTTGATTATAATCTAATACTGCCACACACAACTGGTGGTATAGGAATAGAGTTCCTCAGAGATAAAGCCTATGGGACCCAAACTCAAGGTACCTCCATTTCAGTGATTATCAATAATTCACTGTAATATAAAGTCTACATTAAGTTACATGAGGCACATACAAAGTACCTAAAAAATACAAATACAGAAGACATGTCTCTCATTCATACTCATATTCTCATTTTCTCATTGATGCATTTCTATTATTGCAAGGTATACATATCTTGCGGTCCCCAAAATTCCACATATAGACTGTACCCCAATGTAAAACTAGCAACCTCAAACATTTACCTGAATCATTCAGATCCTTATAAATATATATCAGCTCATAATGGCTGAGTAATGAGTTAGCCTTTTGTTTAAGCAGAATAGCACTCATCTCAGTTGGGAAATTTGAGTGATCCAAGTAATTCTTGGTACCCCAAACTGTCTCCCTAATTTAAAAAAACTTTGATCTCCGAAACTTCACATCTCAGAATTCATCTTGTACTTCATTTCTAAATTAAAAATATTTCCCAAAAGTTTACATATTTTATTATCCTACACTACTAAAAGCATTTATTAGAATTGAATTCTTTAGTTGGGATTTCAAGCACTGTAGCCTGAAAGAGGAGAGACCATTAAAAAAGAGGCAATGACCAAAGAAATGACAACTAGAGCATTGAGAACTTGCCTACTTCCCAAGTTATTTAGTTGCCAAGCCCACAGAGTTATTCTGGCATACCAATATATTCCTTTTATCACAATGATGGCAGAAAAAGAAAATTGGCACAGGAGATGAGATGGGATCATGGAAAAATCTGGCCATGGCAGATACTATTTTCTACTGAATTTTCTACTATGAAAGACAGAAACTATAATAGAAAGGAAGTCACATTACATCTCTGAGCTTCATTTTCTTACATGTATAATGTTGGAAATATACCAATCATGCTCCTAGTGAGCATCAAATAAGAAAATGGTACATGAAAGCATTTTGAACATCATTAAGTATCATACATAGGTAAAATAAATTACTCATATCAGATTCAGGACATGTTCCTGAATTCTTGTTTGGTTGTTAAAATATAAGACTTTGATGAATCTTTTTCAAGATTGCCTTGAATAAATCCATAGAGCTTCCTCTGCCATCCTCATTGCTTTTTCTTCTCTGCTTTGGGAGTGGTGTGAAAATGGGAAGTAAGGATTCTGGTTATTTCTGACTTCTTAGCTTCTCTGCACTGCCACTATAGAGATTCCTTTTGGTTTTTATTTGGTTTTTTTGTTTGTTTGTTCTATCGACACACCTTTAACTGAATCTGCAGAAGCTCTAAGCTTCAAAGATTTGTGTGAAGAAAATAAATCCAGAGAGAGAGAATTCATAGGAAAAGAATTGTTGACATGGAAGTCAATAGAAGTTGCATTTCTGAAATAACCTTGATGGTCAGAGCAACTTAACCATTCATTTAACATACTGACACACTACACTGAATAGTCTAGTAAAGACAGATAACAAAGAGCACTATTTATATGCAAAGACACTGAAGAACTTATCCGGGAAAGTGGCTGGTATAATGAAGCAAAACAAGAAGACAGACTTTTAAAGTATAAGTAAAACAAAAGCTTTTGAATCCATAGCACTTCCTCTAAGAACATGGGTGGCCAGAGTCATTAAATTTATTCTGTGGTACAAGTCCTAGAAGTGAGTATTGATCATGGTTTTTAAATCTTTTAATTTACTTTCAAAAGTAGAAAAACTGAAAGTCAAAATACGAGTACCATTTTGGTTATTTCTTTTACTAACAACTGTAAAAGAGGATATTAGCCCTATTCTGAAGACAAAGAAAACGAGGCTCAGAGACATTTTTCCATTCACAGCTAGAAAGTTAGGTAGTAAGCATTCAAACTGACTCTAAATCCTAAGTTCTTTCACTATAATAACTCACTTTTAATGTAATAGGTTTCTTATTCTATTGATTATAGGAACAATAGATTCAACAATTATGAAGTAGGGTGCCCAAAGCAACAGACATTAGAAAATGTTTGCAGGATGCTGAATGATCTTTCTAACAACTTTAGAGAACATGAATAATATGGTTATTTTAGAGATAAAGAAAAGATTAAGGTGGAGGTCAATTAATACCTTTACTGAACACTTTCCATGAAGCAGAGAAAGATAATCACCCTGAACCATCGATGTCCAGACAAATGGGAAAATAAAACAGATTATAAACAATTACCAGGCAACATAAAGGTTGAAGTACCCTAAGCCAACATGAAGAAGTACAAACATATAATTAAATAAAGAGAAATATATTTTTACTACAGAAGCCAGTAATCCCTATATAAAACATTTTTCATTCTCTAAGATTTCAATCATACTCTTTCCTTACTTAAAAACAATTTGGACATTTTTAAGGACAATAAGACAGTGCTCAAAAGAAACTGGAAAGACTAGAGCAGAAAAGAGTTATTATTCTTTTCTTTTGTTCTAGTTCTCTACAGTGTCTTAGTTTGGTATCATATTTTTCCTACCTCAGAACATCACTTTAGCAAATGATGAGGAAGTGACAAAAACGAGTACAAAAATGTTTTTAAACCTTGAAAATTTTCCATTACAAGAAAAGAGCTAGCAGAGTTACAATTAATCAAAGGAAAATTCATAAACATGTTTTAATTATGACAGAAAAATGCCTCAACATTTTTAATAACAAAATAACCATCATTTTCCTCAGAGATTAACCATGTTATCCACACACAGAAATGAACTAAGAAAATGAGATACCTGAAAAAGACAACCCCAAAGCCAAAAAAACTATTTTGAACATTCAGATAATTTGTATAAAAAATAATTTGTATATGATATATAATTTATAAAAGCTGACATTAGCTACACAATTGTCACCTTTCAATAAGTCTGAATTGTGACTGATACATATAAAAAGGTAAAACTGGAAATCAGCCCAAATGTCTATTCTACTTTGAGAACAAAATGAAGTACTGATACCACAAGGATGTTGAACATGAAGTATGCGATATAAGATCAATGAACCTCAAAAACACTATGCTAAAGAAAAAAAGCCAGATTCAAAAGACTATATATGGTATGATTTGACTTATATGAAATATCCAGGATTAGTCAATCTCTAAAGACAGAAGGTAGATTAGTCGCTGCCCTGATTGGGAACAGAGTGACTGCAAGTGGACAGGTGATTTCTCTGGAGATGGATATGTTCTAAAATTAGACTATGATTATAGTTGCACAACTATGTAAACTAACTAAAAATCATTGAATTATACATTTCAACAGAATGAATGTTATGGCATGTAAATTACACCTCAATAAAGCTGTTACAAAAAATTTTTTTAATTACAGTCCTACCAAATACCAATTTAAATTCTAAAAGGATTACTTTTCCCTTTGTTAATGTGAAATATAAATAGTTCTCCAACAAGAATTCTCTCCTGTCATTTCTCATGAACATAAAGGGTCCAATAGGACAGTATTTATATTTCATTTTCTTCTGAAATTCTCCCTATTCAAATTAAGATAAATCTCAATGGAAACCATAAGCCTTTCAAACCACGAGCTATTTTTCTACATCACTTATAAAAGCCTACAGAAGGGTCCAATTTAGGGATGTATCATATTTTAGACTAGAAGAATGCTGAGCTCTTACACATGCCTGACTACATCTATAATACATCATATTGAATACAATATAATTGCTCTCTTTTTTAAAGATTTTATTTATTTATTTATTTATTTATTTATTTATTTATTTATTTATTTGAGAGAGAGAGAAAGAGAATGTGCAGGAGCTGTAGAGCATCAGAGGGAGAGAGAGAAGCAGACTCCTCACTGAGCTCAGAGCCAGATACAGGGCTTAATCTCAGAACCCTGAGATCATGACTTGAGCTGCAATCAACAGTTAGACATTTAACCGAATGAGCCACTCAGGTGCTCCTATAATTGTTCTCCCTAAAAGTATTTTATATTTTGGAATAGAAATACTCTAAAAAATAAGATTTGTGAGATTGTTATTCATAAATTTACTTTATTAAGTTTTCAAAATTAATGGTAATGTTTCCTGGACCTGAAAAGGGTTTTTTAATGTCTCATTTTTAATTATAGGCCACAGCAGGTTGGGTTAGCCATGCTCATTAATGAGAATTCTCCCAGATTTAAACAGCAGTCACAAAGTCAATTTGAGCAGAAATAAGTTTGATAGCATACTTACTTGTGATTTTAGGAGATACACAGATATTACTCCTACTAGCCATAATAGTTTATCCAAAGACATTGTACTTTTTATAACAAACAATCCCAAACAGAAGTAAAGATCTTCACATCTTGAGAGACAAATAAATTTCTTCAAATTAATATAATTGCTCTGTAACTATAATATAAGCATGCACTACTAAATAAAATATGTAACAGAAGTCATTAAATTTACCATTTAGTAGAAGAATAGCAAGAAATAACACACACCAAAAAAAAGGAATATATCACAACTAAAGGTAATATGAACATCACAAGAGACAATGGCCAGTGGGACTGAGAAAAGGCTGTGAATGTTACCAGGCACTTGCTTCAAGGTGAAGCTCTGAATACCACTTGATTTTTATCACACTCTCCATTGAAAAATATCTGCTTCCTTTTTTAATACAAACCCTCTTAGACTCTAGTTACAACTGCAGAAATTTCCAAGCCTGCTGGACAACTGACTCCCTAAGATTTCTTTCCATTTACATCCTGGATTAGGTTCACTTTTTCTCTAGACTTAATAATTTTCTCTTTCATGTACTCTATTTTTCTTTGGATAAAACTCATTCTCACATCATTTTTTAAATAACAGGTACATAGAGGTAAACTTGCTAAGCTCATCTATCCCTAAAAATGTCTCCAGATGCCTCGCACTTGATAGTTTGGCACTTAAGTTTCAATCATTTCTTTTCAGGACCATACCGGACTGCTTTATTGTCATCCAGCATCCAGTGTGCAAGATGAGCAGTCTGATGCCACTCTGATGGCCACTCCTTTGTAGGCAACCTGTTTTCCCCCAGAATCCTCTTGCTTTCTCTGGTGTCTGAAAGTTCCCCAAGCTTTGGCTCATCAGGTTTCAGTAAACTCCACTTTTCAGTCTGCAGGCTTGTCATCTTTCAGAGCCTAAGGCATTTTTTTAATATAATGAAGGAAATATTTATTTTTAAATCCCTTAATTTTGTTTTTTAAGACTTTTATTTTTATTTAATTTCTTCTGTTCTCTTTCTTTAAAAACCCCATTAGATATAATGAACCACTCAAGTTGATTTTTTTATGCCTCATAATTTTTTATCTATCTTACTTCTTTTTGGCTTTTAGTTAATATTTTAGGATGTTCCCTTGATATTTTGTCTCCAGCCCTTCTACTGAACAATTTTTATTTTAGAAAGCATATTTTTACATTTTTCAATTCCTCTTTGTTTTCTAATTACCCCTTTTTTTATGGCAGCATATTCAGTATTTAAGAATATCCTACCAGGGACACTTGGGTGGCTCAGTCTGTTAAACATCTGCCTTCTGCTGAGGTCATGATCCCAGGATCCTGGGATGGAACTGGTATATCTGCTCAGCAGGGAGCCTGCTTCTCCCTCTCCCTCTGCCTGCCGCTCATATCCTACCAATCCAGGGGTACCTGGGTTGCTCAGTCTGTTAAGCATGCAACTCTTGATTTCTGTTCAGGTGGTGATCTCAGGATCACCCAAGATCAAGCCAGAGTTGGGCTCCACACATTCAGCGGGTAGTCAGCTTGAAGATTTCTCATTTCCTCTCCCTCTGCCCCTCCTGCTCATGCTCTCTGTAAAATAAATAGTAAATAAATAAATCTTTTTTAAAAATCTTATAAATAAATAAATCTTTAAAAAAAATGATATCCGGGATCCCTGGGTGGCGCAGCGGTTTGGCGCCTGCCTTTGGCCCAGGGCGCGATCCTGGAGACCCAGGATCGAATCCCACGTCGGGCTCCCGGTGCATGGAGCCTGCTTCTCCCTCTGCCTCTCTCTCTCTCTCTCTCTCTCTCTGTGTGTGTGTGTGACTATCATAAATAAATAAAAATTTAAAAAAAATGATATCCTATCAATCCAAATCCGTCTGAGAAATAAGTTACAACATTTTTTATTATCCTATTTCCTGGATTATCCTGAGGGTTATATTTGTTTGATCCTCTTCGTGTCATTGGCTTGCTGAACATGTTAGAAAGATTCTTGACTGACTGTTAATATTTATGAGTAATGACTAAATTAATTATCAGTTACTGAAAGGAAATTCCTTTGCCATTATATAATTCAATTTTCTACCACAAATCTTTCCCCTGCACTTAAGAGCTGACTGCAAGTTTTGTGATTGCGGCCAGGGTATTTCCACTGGCAAGTTCACTTTAGGATGAATAAATGGTGATCTAGCAAACCAACTGCATATGTCCTCCATGTCAAATAAAGGGGACTCTACCCTGCGGTAGGAATACTTAAACCAGGAACCTTCTGCCTCCCTGGACAGACAGTTCAATTGCTGTAGTGGAAAGCACCTCTGAGCTGCATCTGTCAGTAGAATAAAGGGCAATCATGTGCTCCAGCAGGGAAGTACTCTGTGAGAGGAAAGTGAAAAAGTGAGCAGTAAATAAGGGATCTGGCCCACCTTTCTGCATACAGCCCTTCAATTAACTGCCTTGGGAAGAGCCCCCAGTAGGATCTTGTTCTTGTACTTATTGGCTTGCAGCCTGTCCAGGACTCCTAAGGAAAGAAAAGCTACTCCCTCGGCTATAGCCTTTTCTCAGATGTAGTAAAGTAGTTCTGTGCAGCTACTTTCCCCTTTACGTTTTATCCATCTCTCCTAGTTTCAATTCACCAGAAATTCAAGTCTATAGTCCACTGGTCCCAGTCCCACTCCATTCTTATAACCACACCTCATTGTTTGCATTCATTTGTTTTTTCAATTTATCCTCTTCCTAAACCTATAACATCATTTTAGTAGCAAATAAATCATTGTTCTATCCACCATACTGAAGTTAAAAACCACATATTGAATTATAAGATTTGGGGAAGCTGGCTAGCTTGCTAGCTTCCTTTGTTTCTTCCTTTAATATACGATCTGAGGAAGTGAACATCTACCCCAGAAAAGATTTTAAAGAGGGAATGACTTTAAGTAGAACTTGTATCAGGATTTTATTTATTTATATTCTTGTTATTCTGCTATGTTCTGAAGATGTTACACTATATTTAATATAAGATAAAATGAAATTGAAGTAGGAGAATGTAAGAAAATTGAGCTGAGGTGAGGATCGCTGGTGAGCAGATAGAATTAGAATAGATGAATAAGAATAAGATGAAGCCAGAAATAAGTTTAGAACACCAAATGCACTCTATAAGATGGAAACCAAATTTAACAAAAAGTTTTCTAGCAACCAACACAAATAACTATCTCTTACATATATCACTGCTCTCACAAGATAGAAATAAAGCATCTAAGAAAATGTATTTCTGATAAATTTTTATTATAAGCAATGTAGTGAATATCTTCAACAATAAATATAACAATAATTTTCATAGAGGAAAGGTTCAGAGGGTTAGAATAATGATGGAAAGAAGTAGTAAAGTGCTTGGAAGAGTGATAAAGGTTGCTTTATTAGAAATGAGATGGTAGCTCTAAAGATACTCTGAAATGCTCTCCTACTTACCACCTTATGTTTTTTCTATAAAGAATTATATAATATCGGTATCCATGTATCTTTGAGGCCCTCTAGTCTTATGCTATATTTTTACATATTTGAACAAGTGATGAATCAACTTCTAATTGATACTTGCAGGATTGAGAAATGTATTGTTTTCCAAGGTAATCCATTCTACTTTTTGATAATTCTACTTATTAAGTATTTATTCCTTACACTTAATCAATGTACGCTCCCACCCACTGGTCCTATATCTGGTCTCTAGAGCTGCATAAATAAGCTTCACTGCTTGCCATGTGATAGACAGCACACTGAATGCTTATAGACAGCTAGCATGGTACCCTCCTCTCCATGCTATATAGTTTCAGATCTCCTGTTTATAAATAAACTATGAGGAGATTTATTATGTGCATATGCTCATCTTCTCTGAGCCAGCTAATACATAAAAGAAAATCGGGGTCAACAAAAAGGAAAATATGACATTGGTAAATAAGAGAGAGAGCTGGGATGGCCGGGTGGCTCAAGGGTTGAGCATCTGCCTTTTGCTCAGGGCCTGATCCCAGGGTCCGCGATCGAGTCCCATGTCAGACTCCCTGTGAGGAGCCTGCTTCTCTCTCTGCCTATATCTCTCCCCCTCTCTCTGTGCTTCTCGTGAATAAATAAATAAAATATTTTTTAAAAGAGAGAGAGAAAGACAGAGAGCCAATGTGCATTTTATAAAATAGACTAATAAACATCAGATTCCTGAAAATCTAAATTCTTGGGTATTCTTTGATAAAAGGATATTTTTAGTGATAAAATATATACTGTCCAAATATCATTATTGTTGTAACAGTTATTTCGAATTATTTTAAAAGTAAGTTATTATTTAATCATATGGTATTTTTGTTTTTAACTTTTTGAGGAACTTCCGTACTGTTTTTCCAGAGGCTCTACCAGTTTACCTCCCCACCAACAGTGTGCAAGGGTTTCTTTTTCTCTATATGCTCATTAATGTCTATTATATCTTGTCTTTTTTATCTTAGCCATTCTCATAGGTTTCAGATGGTATCTCATTGTGATTTTGATTTGCATTTCCCTGATGATTAGGAATGTTGTATATTTTTCACATGTTTTTCAATTTCATGTCTTTCTGGACTCTATTCTGTTCTACTGATCTATGTGTCTACTTTTGTGCCAGTTCCATGCGGTTTGGATTACTATAATTTTGTAGTATATTTTGAAATCCAGAATTGTTATACTTTCAGCTTTCTTTCTGTTTTTAAGATTTTATTTATTTATTTGAGAGAGAGAGAAAGAGAGAGCACAAGTGGGGTGAGGGCAGAATGAGAAGTAGACTCCCCACTGAGCAGGGAGCCTGATGTGAGGCAGGACTCCAGGATCATGACGTGAGCAGAAGGCAGATGCTTAACTGACTGAGCCATCCACATGCCCCTCAGCATTGTTTCTATTTCTCAAGATAATTTTGGTTATTCAGGTCTTTTGTGGTTCCAAGAAAATGAAAACACTAATTTAAAAAGATATATGCACCCCTATATTTATTGCAGCATTATTTGTAATAGCCAAGATATAGAAGCAACCTAAGTGTCCATCAGCAGACAAATGGATAAGAAAGATGTGGTATGTATATAAATGGAATATTAAACAGCCATAAAAAGGGTGAAATTATGCCATTTGGGACAACATGGATAGACCCAGAGAGTATCATGTGAAATAAGTCAAACTGAGAAAGACAAATGCCATATAATTTCATTCATATGAGGAATCTGGATAAGCAAAAGAATAAATAAAAAGTATAATTAGACTTATAAATATATAGAACATACAGATGGTTGCCTTATGGGGGGTGGGATGGGCAAAACAGGTGAAGGAGAGTGGGAGATACAGACTTCCAGTTATAGAATGAATAAGTCATGGGAATAAAAGACACAGCATAAGGAATATAATCAATGATATAATAGTGTTGTATGGTGACAGATAGTAGCTACACTTACAGTGAGCACAGTATGATGTATAAACTTTCCAGATCTCTGTATTGCATACCTGAAACTAATATAACATTGCAAGTCAAATATATCTAAACATATTTTTAAAAAATAAAAATGCTGGGACGCCTGGGTAGCTCAGTGGTTGAGCGTCTGCCTTTGGCTCAGGGCATGATCCTAGGGCCTGGGATTGAGTCCCACATCTGGCTCCTTGTGGGGAGCCTGCTTCTCCCTCTGCCTATGTCTCTGCCTCTCTCTCTCTCTCTCTCTCTCTCTCTCTCTCTCTGTGTGTGTGTGTGTGTCTCATGAATAAATAAAATCTTTTTTAAAAATAAAAATGCTTAGAGTCCCCCTAAAAAGTAAATTATTAAAGAATCCATTTTTCCTATATTTTCTGAAAAGTTAGGAGTAATTTAGTGGTAAATGTTTTTTAAAGAAAAGGAAAAGGCATTTATTTAAAAAGTCTTTTCTAAGTTAGGATCAAGTTTTGATTGGATGAGGAATAACTAACCTATAGTTGAACTCTGATTCTTTTTTATGATTTCATTTTTAAGTAATCTCTACACCCAACATGGGGTTCAAACTCACAACCTCAAGATCAAGAGTCACACATTCTACTGACTGAGACTGCCAGGTGCTCCAGATGAAATCTATTTTTTAATATGTATCTCTTCCTATATGAAAAGTATATTGTTTGAATTCAACATAAAATTCTGTTATTTGAAGAAACATATGTTAATTTAACCACTATTTTAGATTTTACTTACAAAACAGCATGGTTTTTTATACTTCTACCACAAATCCAAGAAATCAAATTTATTTCCACTTTTTTAGTCATGTTTCCTAATAATATGATGTATACAAAAAATAAAAGAAGAACAAATAGTATGAACTGCTAAAACATTCCAAGATGCATTCCAAGGCCTCATTCACCCTCCAAACTCTGGGTTTGGGTGCTGGGCAAAGCAGGGCAGCCAACTATAAGACAGCTATATATTTCCACCCTTCACACTTTAAGAACACAATCTAAGGACCACAGGATTAAAGACCATCCTTTGGTTCTCACACTCTCCTCCCTTCACCTTGCCTCTTGATGAATCACTGAGGCTTATAATGTCCTTATCTAATTCTCTCTGGAATATGAAATAAGAGTATTATTTTTAAAATCCAAAAGAGGAATCAATGTGAATGCTGTCATGGAGAAAATTGGAAACCATTTAAAGTGTCAAGGAGCAGAGCTGAATTTAAGTGTCTATGATCCTTGACATTTACAAAAACAATCAGAGATCCATGGCTCTCTTTTTAAATGTAAAATTCTTTTCCTTAATGGTAATAATCAACTAGACACTGATTAACAGAAGCACTTAGTGAAAAATAAATTATCCTGTTCTTTGAGAATGAATAGATATTTGTGTCTGTCCAATTTGGAGTCACCCAGTTTCACAATTTCCCTAGACTATAGGCAGTGTTATTCCTATACCTTCCACAAAAAGTATGCTTCAGTTCTTCTAACGAAGAGATGTGAAGACCCTAAACAAGCTAAGGGTAGGCATTCTGGAATGAAACTTGATGTGTCACACATTTTGAAAAAAAGAGAGTGAGTTTTGATTCCTATGCATTTTATTTAAAGTAATAATTTTTATGTTGACAATTCCCAATAGTATTTATCTTATTAAAATCTAACTTGTCCCTTCCCTAATGATTTGGGAAATTCAAATTCTTAAATTGGTCATTAACATTTTATAATATTATGCTTTCAAAGGCAAAATTTTGAGATCAGGGAAGATTTCACATTATTAACCCTAATGGTATTGTCCATTTCTCATATTTTCCTCTAGCTGTTCACCCACTTTCCAAATCAATGAAATTATAATGGAATTGATTTTCACTTATAATTCTGAGGTTGTCCTGTATGAAATCCTCCTATAATTTAAAAATAAAATTAACTGCTCTTAAGGATATAACTGAATAAAACAGACTATTCCACAAATGGTACTTATACATAAAATACACAACAGCTCATAAAGTCTGGATAAACAGTAATTTTTAGTCACATAGCATTGAACTTTTCAGGGGGATCCCATTCATCTCCCTGCTTTCTTCCTTGTTTTCTTTGTCATGTACCATCTGCCTAATTATTCAACTCTACTTTTTCTCCACAAGCCCTGAAGTCATTGGTTATCACTAATACCTCTAGGCTGTGTTCAATAAACATTACAGAAAAAATGTATAGTAAAGGATAAAATAAATTTATATTATCTCATTTGATCCCAGAAACAGAACTCAGAGGAGGGAGGGAGAAGGGGACAGCATTGCAATTACGCCCCTTTCACATGGAAAGAAAATCTCAGAGATCAAGACTTGCCCAGAGTTAGAAAGTTTCTGTCAGAACCAAGATGAGACTCCCTATCTTCTGAATGCTAGTTTAGCTCTTTCCACTCACTATGAGTGTTTTCTATAAATTTTCAAGATAAATAATGTCCATTACTAATTTTTTATCCTTTATGTCATCACAAGGGAAAGGGAAACTCTAATTTGAACCAAAATATGCAGAATCTGAAGTATTTCATATACTTTGAGGGTACATACGTCCTGTAGGCTTCCAAAAATCAGATATGTAAGGATAAGTCCTATAGGTAAGAGAAATCAATCTACTTTCACTGGTATTAGTTAAATTTGTGCCAAACTTCTTTTCTGCTCACCTCTTATTTAAAATACTTATGTTATTTCAGTAGTTGTGTTTCTTTTTTAAAAAAATATTTTATTTATTTATTCATAAAAGACACAGAGAGAGGCAGAGACGTAGGCAGAGGGAGAAGCAGGCTCCCTTTGTGGAGCCTGATGCAGGACTCTATCCCAGGACCCAGGATCACACCCTGGGCTGAAGGCAGATGCTCAACCACTGGGCCACCCAGGCGTCCCAGTAGTTATGTTTCTGTTCCTCATCCAAAACTGGTAATGTCTAACACACCACTACCCAGTTTTATTTATCTTTATGATTTACCTCATGATTGTGAGCATGAACCATGAATCAAACCTGGGTATAAAGTTGTCTTCCATGTTCCACCTAAAGCAACTACCACATTTATAAAGCATACTTCACCCATGCAACATCGGAAACATGGTTTATGTGCACATATATGTTTTAATTTTGATGGATATCAAGCATTTGAAGCACAAATGACAGTTCCTGTCCTTTTTAAAAAAATAAATAATTATTTACATGAGTAACCTTAAGCTATGAAATGCTTGAAATTTTTAATCTGTAGCATCCACATGCTACCAGGGCTGGCACTAACACTAAGCAGAGTCTCAAACCCACAACATCAAATCTTTCTCCTTTTTATTATAATTCACAGCTTGATCATCCAGAAAATGTGACTTGCACATTATTATTCAGCCCAACCTCATCAACTTTATCCTTTAGCAATGACCTTATGATAAGAAATTAAGCCCTTTGAAATAGCATTTGTAATTAATCCATTTATATAAGATTAACATGTCAAATATCACAAAAATACATGTAACAGTCTTCTGAAAGCTAAAAATCCCTCAGTCACATTTCACTTAAAAACATGTAAAGTATTACCACAATGTATCAGCAAAATATAAACTGCTAGATGCTCCTGTGTTTTATGTTCATTCATTTATTCATTCTTCAACAACTATTTATTAAATTCCAATGTCCCAGGCACCATGCTTTTAGAGTCTAAAGAAACAGAAATATGGCCAAGTCCTGGTTCTGAGAGCACTCACAATCTAAAGGTAAGATAGGCTTGTTAAAAAAAAAAAAAGTAGTAAGTTATTCCAATGAGCTATAAGAGATATGAAGGGAGTCAGAAGTCTTGGAAGAATCAAATCAGGAACATCTCTACAGATAAAAGAAGAACTCCAAGTAGCAGAAATAATGTGTTGCATACAGAGGCATGAAAAATTATGACATCGTCTGAAAATAACAAGAATTCAAATGAAACACATGACAAATTATCCAACATTGCATCCCTCTTTCTTCTAAAGTAATGGCAAAGGTAAGGCTGTATAAGAGAGTTGCACAAAAGAAAGAAAAGCAGATCTGGCACAGATTTTGTGTGGCCTCCTACACTGTGCTAAGGAGTTGAGAAAGGATTTAGGCCTTATTCAAGTGATAGGACGCCACCAAGATTTCTAGCAGGGAACCCACATGATAAGAGATGTGCTTTAGAAAAATAAGTACTGTGGCTGGCATGAAGAACTGGCATGCAGAACACAATGCAGACTGTGTAAGAAGAAACTACAAATAGAGAAACTGATTACAAGATTATTGAATTAGCCTCAGTAAAGGCTTGAATAAAAACAGCAGTTATTGCTAAGATAGTGGAGAAGAGGAATAGGGACAAATTAAAAATATAAAGTAAAGTAACAGTGAGTAAGTAAGTAGTTACCAATAATGAGGGAGAGAATGATAACCAAGTTTTCTGACTTAAATGGCCACGTGAATTAACTACCTCTGACATGAGCATGGCATAACCAAGACTTGAAAAGAAGTGCATTTGAGGAAAGAAAGAATGTCATGATATTAGTTGAGAAAATAAGGTATTCATGAGGAAATTGTAAGTTCAGGAGAAAGAGGTGAAAGGCCAAGAGAATGGAGGGATAGGTCAGGAATGAAAATTATGGATTCTTGCAGTCATGTTGCTGAATAAAACTGTCTAGGAATATCAAATACAAATAAAATATAAATAATCTTCTTTAGCTCTTTTTAAGATACAATCCCTGCAATGTGAAATGAGCAAACAGTAAAGTATTCTATATTTAATACCCACACATTTCTAAAGTAATGGAAAAATTAAGGAGAAATACATACAATATTGCCAACATTAGCCAGTTTACTATTTAATTCATTTATTGCTGCAGCAGGGAGAAGGAATAAGTGACCACAAAAAAGAATATTAATAATGATCTAGATAAGTAATCAGAAGTACCAGGACAGGGTTGAAAAAAAGATAATGTAGAAAAATATAGAAATATATAGTGTTAATAATATCCCAGTTGTTTTAAGACATTATAGAGTAGAACAATAATGATAACAATGGGTTACATTTATCTAATGTTGCTAGGAGTAACATTAGGCATTCTTTCATTAATTTCTATGCACTCATTTACCTAACCTTCATAACAAAACTATGAATTAGATTTACAATTCTCTCATTGTACATTCAATAACTAAGGTTGATAGAGATTAATTATCTTCCCCAAAGTTACAAAGAACACAAATGAAATAGCTGAGATTTGAATCTAGGACTAATTCCAAAGTACTTTTTTCTTAACACTTGCACTATAATGCTATCCATATTAAATACTTCCTCATTGTTAGGTTCATGTTTCCTCATTGAGCAAAAGTTAAGTCACTATTACCACTTCTATTCAAAGTGTACTGGAACTTCAGGCCAGGGCAATTAGGTAA